>NW_006256901.1:3395921-3397519 GCF_000478725.1 Eutrema salsugineum | reverse complement strand
AGTGTTCTCGTCGTAAACTGTCGTAACTTTACGACGATATTACGATGGTTCGTCGTAAAGACGTCGTAATGTTGAAACCCTATTCATTCAGGGCTTAAAGCCTAGACTTAGGGTTTAGGGTTTAGCTAAACCGTCGTAAAACCGTCGTAAAATCGAATTTTAGGGTTTTTAAAAAATTCAAATAAACAAAGTTACAAATTACATAATAACAAACATTCACTAAATACAATGCATGAAACTCAATCAGATTCATCTTCCTCTATTACTTCATCACTATCACCGTCGTCTTCTTCCGCCAAATCGTCATCATCGGTTTCAGCAAACTCATCATCACCTTCTTCTTCTGTATCATCGGGAAGATCTTCAACTTGCCTGTTCCGAGGGTCTATTAAGAAAATCTCCTCATCAACATCTGGTTCAGACAGATTTACGCAAGTGTCCTGTTGAAGTGGAACATCCTCAACCCCTACAATCTTGCCCCTCGGAGCCACTTTAACTACAACTAACCATGAAATTCCCGTTGATCAAACTCGAGGGTATGGCAGAAACGTTACCTGTTCTGCTTGAGAAGCTAATATAAATGGCTCAAACCTGTTGTACCGTCGTGATTTGTTCACGTCAACAACTCCAAACTTGTTTAGACGTACCCCTCGTCCAACAGTTGGATCAAACCAATCACATTTGAAGAGAACAGTTTTCAGCCTTAACAATCCAGGATACTCTACTTCAATTATTTCTTGCACAACTCCATAAAAATCGATTTCACCCCTCACACAAACTCCATAGTTAGTTGTCGCCCGCTTTGCACCGTGACGGTATGTGTAAAAAACATAGCCCCGAGTGAAATACATTGAGGCTGTAGTTATTTTTGCCATCGGACCTAGTAGTAACTCATGGAACCATGTTGGAAATTCATCCGGATCATTCGGGTCCACCTAATAAGAAAAAAATTCCGCTTTTATTTCTTGATTTCGATATAGCAGATTAAATTAAAGTAGTCTTTTAATTAAAATTTTATACGTACTTGTCCTTTTAACCACTGGACATAGTGTTGATCTTTACGATCATTGATTTCAGTTTCAGAAACCCAGATATGCATTCTTTAACCTCATCAACAAATGTGCTGAGAAAAACAACAAATAGTTATTAATACTGACAACTCATATAAAAATATTATTAATGAAAAAGGTACCTTTCATACGATGACAACTCTTCACAATTTAACAATATATACGTATGTGCACAGTGTTAATCTTTTTCCTTGGACCACCAAACATCTTTTAGTTTTCCACTAAGAATATGTCAGGTACACCTTCAACGGCATATGTATGGCCAACTCCTCCATCATCATATCGACGAGTAACTCTTTTGCGTGTTCGTACTTTCGGTGCAAAATAGTATGAAGTGAAGTGTGAAGTCTCTTGGGTCAAGCTTCCCGCCACAATTGAGCCTTCCATTTTAGCTAGGTTTTTGGCTTTACCTTTAAGATGCTTCATGAAACGCTCGAACGGATACATCCACCTGTACTGAACGGGTCCACCGAGCTCTGCTTCGTGTGGAGATGAGCAGGAAGATGTTCCATACATCAAAAATGATGG
>NW_006256901.1:3328924-3395466 GCF_000478725.1 Eutrema salsugineum | reverse complement strand
AGCTTCATGGACGTTTTTGGGCAAGAGTTCAGCAAATGCAAATGGAAATAATCGTTGCATAAACACATGGCAGTCATGGCATTTCATCCCAGCAAACTTTACCCCCTTCTCAACAGATTTGGAAAGATTAGAGACATACCCATCAGGAAATTTAACGTCAGAAGAAACCCATATGAACAATGCTGACTTTTGATTTGCACTCAACCGAAATACAGGAACTGGTGCTTTCCCGTTTCTCAGTAGATGCAACTCACTTCTGTTGCATAAATCAGGCAAGTCCAATCTTGACTTACCATTGTCTTTTGTTCTTCCCGCTACGTTCATAACTGTATGCATGATGTTATCAAAAAAGTTTTTTTCAATGTGCATGACATCAAGATTGTGTCTGAGCAGATGATCTTTCCAATAAGGTAGTTGCCAAAAGATACTTTTCTTGTGCCAATTATGATGAACTCCATAACCTTCAGGCATATTTGCAGGAGTGTGCCAGTTTCCCCCACGAGTTACTGTTTCTTCTGCCCTCCAATGATCGATTTGCGCCTGTATATCAGCTCCTGTTAAATTAACGGGGGGAGGGACATGTACACTTTTGTTCTTCATAAATAACCTCTTGTTCCTCCGATATGGATGGTTATCCGGTAAAAACCTCCGGTGACAATCAAACCAACAAGTTTTTCTACCATGTTTTAGCTGAAACGCATCAGTTCGATGAAGACAATAAGGACAAGATAGCCTCCCATGTGTAGTACATCCTGATAGCATACCATAAGCGGGGAAATCGCTTATTGTCCACATAAGCACAACCCGCATAGTAAAATTTTTCCTCGTAGAACAGTCATATGTACGAATGCCAGTATACCATAACTGATTCAACTCATGTATGAGTGGCAGAAGAAATACATCGAGAACTCGCTTCGGATGATTTGGACCTGGAACCAAAATACTTAGGAAAAGAAATTCCCTTTGCATGCACAAATCTGAAGGAAGGTTATAAGGAGTTAGGATTACTAACCATAATGAATATTGTCTACCAGACATACCAAATGGACTAAAACCATCAGTGCACAGACCAAGATAGACATTCCGTTTGAACTTAGCAAAATCTGGGTATACCATATTGAAGTGTTTCCATGCCTTTGCATCTGATGGATGAACAACTTCTCCATCTACTTGTGTATGTTCCGCATGACATCTCATTGATGCAGCTGTCCTTTCAGATTGATAAAGCCGTTTTAACCTATCAGTTATAGGGAGATACCACATACGTTGGTACGGTATCCTTTTACGCCCACCAGTTTGCGGCCTGTATCTTGGTTTTTGGCAAAATCGACATTCCTCCAACTGATCATCATCTTTCCAAAAAATCATACAATTGTCAACACATACATCTATCATCTCAGAAGGTAGACCAAGACTAAAAATCAACTTCTGAATTTCATAGTATGTTCCTGCTGCCAAGTTATCCTCCGGTAGATACTCCTTCAGAAGATCAGCCCAATCATCCATGCAAACCTCAGCCAGGTTATGATCTGTTTTAATTGACATCATCCTAGCTGCCAACGATAATTTAGACAAGCCTTCTCTACATCCTTCGTAGATTGGCTGATTAGCATTGTCTAACAAATCATAAACTCGTTTGGCATCTACATTAGGTTCCTCAACAGCATTACCCGTATGCATTTCATGAAATGCATCAGTCACCATTTCGTGCATCCTATCATGATCTACACTTTGGTCATATTGATACTGATTAGGCTGATGACCATAATTCGATTCATCAATATCAACATGACTTTGATAATTACTACTACTACCAGCATTCCCATGAGTATTACTGCCATATCCTTCTCCATTTAGATACCAAACAAAATATTGCGGCATAAACCTTCTATTTAATAAATGCGTCCACACGGTTTTGGTTAGTGTATACCTCGCATTCTTGCATTTCAAACAAGGACAAAACATCTTCCCACTATCTTTCGTTCTCTCCATATTTGTAGCCTGATACATAAATATTTCTAACCCGTTCTTGAACTCTTCTGTCAACGCCCCATCTGAATCTTTACGCATATACATCCAACTTCTTAGCTCGTATATAGACATCTTGAAAATGAACTCACAATACTATCTTTTTTTATTGATTAGACAATAAAGGAGGTGGTCTCTTGTGTCATGTCTAGCCACGTGAATGGAGTAAATTAACCTTATAATATTATTACTTATTTTTTTCAAAGTAATATAACTCTTAATTCGGGTTTCCAGCAATGGACAACCCAATATATAAGGATTTACAACACTATACTAAAATTTAAGAGACCTACAATGGGTCTCCAAGATGAAGATGCTCTTATGTTTGAATGATGATGTGTTGTGATTGAATGAAGGAATGAAGATCTATTTATAGGAAAATTTCGGGCTTTACAACGCTTTTACGACGACTTTTTACGACGATTTTACATTCAACAATAATATTACGACGAGTCTACGACGATTTTGCGATAAAATTTTTCATCTACAATTGTTAGGTAAACATGTTTTAAATGTTTTTCACCTAACTTCTTTTTCGACGTAAAATCGTCGTAATATGTACATCGAAATGAAGTCGTCGTATATTCGTCGTAATTTTGCATCGAATTTACGACGATTTTACATTTACTAGCAAATCTCTCGTTATCGATGTATAATCGTCGTAATTCGTCCGTAAATTGTACGTCGAGTTTACGACAATTTTTTATACGATGGTTTTACGACGGTTGTAAAATTAGACGTAAGATCGTCGTAAAATCGTTGTAATTTTGCGACGATTTGAAAACCGTCGTAATGGACCGTTGGAAAACGATTGTTTTCTTGTAGTTCAAAGCTAGAAGAAATGTTAAAGCTTCTCGAGTTAGAGTTAAACCCAGGGACCTCTCGCGTGGTTGAGAAACAACACGAAATGCCCATTAACAATATGAATAATACTACTAATCATAAAATAGGGTCAAATGGGTGGCCGATGGTCTTGATGCAATTAGGAATACAATGAAATGACAGTTCCCCATAGTTGTCATGTCAACAAGGTACAATAGTAATGATCGCTAGCAACTAGAAAGTAGATTTGGGGCACACCGTAATAGTTTGAATAGGCTAAAGCAAGGTTCCTCAGACATTTGACGACAGCATTTACCTTGAACCTGACTAGGAATCCGCTTCCCCCTTAGAATGGCAGTGAATAGAGTGAGATGAATTGAGCCAGAAGTACACTAGAGACCGGAAGAAACAACGATTTTGACTCAACATGACTGCAAATGAAACACCATACGAAAGAGATGCATGCTCATAATCGATGAAAAGACTGATTGGGGCAATTCTTTGGAGCTCCACCGCAGGAACTAGAGAAGTCGATATCTAAGCTCAAGGATCCATCAGAGGCTCAAGGATCCATCAGAGGCGACTATTACTAGCTTATATAAAGAAAAATACATAACGATAATGTGCACAAAATTGTACACATAGATGTTGGCCATACATGAGTTAATACCTATGCTGCACTGAAACGGGTACGGATCGGGAAACTGGGTCGGGAACGAGGATGGGGAAACGACAAATTAAAAATTTATGGATACAGGTATGGTATGGATATGTCAAGTATATATGTGTATAACAAAATAATATACATACATTTGGGCTAATTTTTTTTTCTAATACTTCCAGAGAGCTTTATCTTTTCCTTAATCCACAAATATTGTACTACTACGGGAAATGATCGTTGATATATATTAGGAGAAATTTTATATTAATATAACCCGTTCTCAAATTCCTACAGGAAACGTTTCCCAGCCATCCCCCGATCAGTATCCGTCCCCGAAATGTTTCGGAGACGTGAGACGTCTATAAATTGCCGTACCCGTGCATCACAGTTAATACAGCATGATAGGTGTTTGGGGAAATTTTAACAGGTTAGAATGAAAGATAGTTCTACGGATCAATAGGAGAAAAAGAGATCTTTATTCCAATAACAAAGCTCCGAACTACAAGTATATCGCAAGTGCTAAGCTATTGCCAAAATATGCTCTCTAGGGTTTTTGTGCTCTTATTGCTACGTATCCTTTGTCTTTCGGGAGCTCTTCCTTTTATAAGCTTTTCCCAAACCCTCAGCCTTTTCGGATTAAGATGACGTGTAGGTTATTAGTAGTTATCTCTAAAAGATTCGGACCTTTTGTCGGTTAAAGTTTTTCCTTATTCGAACCTTCTGTTAGTCAAACCTTTTTCCAGTATTTGGATCTTATGTCGGTTTAACCTTACTACGTATTCGGACTTTACGTGAACCGAACCTTTCACGGGTCGAACCTACCTGATAGGTCCTATAGTTGATTTTATTTCACCCAACAACTTGCCCCCACTCTCTAACTTCTATTTTGGAATTTGGAGAGTAGTAGACCTCACATTATCTCTATCGAGACATAAAGAGTTTAACTTTGAAGATATGCACTAACATTAATGCTGCATCAGATGTGTGGACAGTCCTAGTTGATTACCCAATAGCAAATAGAGCATTTTTAATGTCTTCTTCATGTGAAGAAGAATCATGATGTGCTTTGTTAAAAACACACACACTTAACCATGTAATGGGCTTCAAAATCGACCACCATTTTTTACTTAAATGGGCTTCACCCATTCCCATTAGCTGCGTGAGAGAAATTGCCCATTGCCCTTAATTTTTAGTCGAATGGGCTTTAAAACCTTCCTCACCTCCCTCACGACCTCTTTTCACCAGCGGCTAACACACACAGCTTTTTACTTTTGTAATTGCTGATATTTTTCTCTCCATAATTCACTATGAGAGTTGCTGGTACTCTGCGATTTTGGGTGTTATCTTAAGCTCCGTTCGCTCCCATTTCTGCTTCACCTCATTTGTTGGTTGAGATTCTTTTGTTGTCATTTCTGCTCCGGATTGGTCACTTCAGTAACAACTTCCAATTTTCGAAGCTTTAAGGGTAAAAGTTTTCTCTTATTTTGCATCTCTCTTTAGATTCCTTGTAACCTTGCTTGTAGCTTCATTTTAGGTTTGTATCAGAGCTCTTTCAATCTTCTAAACTAGGGAACTTTTATGTTAGGAACCCATAATATCTGATAGTGAGAGTGATTCTGAGAGCTCGGTCCCCTTAGATCTTGTTGAAGTTACCTCCAAAATTGAGCTTAGTTGTGATTCCACTGTTCATTCATGTCGAGATTCCGTCAGCATTAACGTCCAAGTGTTAGCAACGCGCAAACCCCGTAGTTATACCCTATTTGAGAATAACCCGAGCGCTACTCTGTCACTTAACGATGTCCTTGAGCTTCGAAACATCTACAAAATTCCTCCGTCTGTAGCTCTCAGAGTTCCATTGGAAACTGAGCGTGCTTAGCATTCCGCACCTGACGAATTAGTCGTCTATGAAGCCCTTTTTGCTTTAGGTCTACGAGATAAAATTCATTTCCTAATCGCTGAAGTTGCCACACAATTGAATGTTTCTCCAAGCCAATTCATTCTGACCTCTTGGAGGGTTTTGACAGCCATCCAAGTCTTTGGAGAATTATTTTCTATTAACCTTGGGGTGAAAGAAGTCCTATATGCCTATTACTTCAAACCCCACAGCAAAGATCAAAACAGGTTGTTGATTCATAAACGCAATCCTCCTGTTCCTCATTTAGTACATGACTTGAGGAGACCTTTGAGAGGCAACGCTCCTTATGAGAAAGAATGGACGAAAAAATTTCTTTTCATGAAAGTGGAAAGGAGTTACCTGGTATTGAGCAAAACAGTGTGATCATTGAGGACAATGATCAAACTGAAGGGGAGGCAGCCTTAAAAGATGATCAAGCTGCTGAGAAATTAAGGAAAGAAAAGGGTAAAGAGGTAGCAAAGGAACCTGAACCAGAAAAGACATATGTGCCACCACCTCCATACCAACCCAAGCTCCCATTTCCAGGGAGATTTAAGAAGCAGCTTGTAGACAAGGCAAGAGCTGTATTTGAGAAGGCACTAGACACCACTCACTATGCCTCTCATTGATGCATTTCTAATGATGCCAAAGATGGGTAAGTTTTTGAAGGATGCCATTCTGAACAAGACTAAAGAGCTCCAAGGCATGGTGGTACTAAGTCATGAATGCAGTGCTATCATTCAGAAGAAGTCCATACCAAGAAAGTTGACTGATCCAGGGAGTTTCACACTCCCTTGTGCCATTGGACCTCTTCTATTTTCTGGATGTCTTTGTGATCTGGGAGCATCAGTCAGTTTGATGCCATTCTCCATAGCAAAGAAGCTGGGCTTTAGAGTCTTCAAACCTGCAAGGATCTCTCTTATCCTTGCAGATAGATCAGTTAGATTGCCTGTTGGTATGTTGGAAGATCTACCTGTCAAGATAGGTGGTTTTGAGGTTCTAACTGATTTTTTTGTGCTGGAAATGGATGAGGAACCAGCTGATCCTCTTATCTTGGACAGGCCATTCCTGGCCACTGCAGGAGCTATTATTGACGTGAGAGGTGGGATAATAGAGCTTCAACTTGGGTCTGAGAAGCTCAAGTTTGATGTGAATGAGATGATAAAGAAACCCACCATTGAAGGTCAATGCTTCTATGTGGAAACAATGGATCAGTTGGCTGATGAGTTGCTTGAGGAACTGAACACTGAGGATCCTCTTCAAGTTGCTCTAACTCAAGAACAGGGAGACAATGGGCTCTTAGCAGAAGCAAGTGAATGTTACAACTTGTATTTGGACAATGCTAGAGAGCTTGGTCCTGAGACAAGGTTTTTGGAACTGGAACAAAGTGGCTCTGAGGTCTTGGCTATCAAAGGAGCAGACACTAGCCAATGCAGCTTGGACAAGGATTGAAATGAGGCTGATGCACCCCCTGTTGAGCTCAAGCCTCTACCAACAGGGCTCAGGTATGCTTTCTTGGGCTTAAACTCCACATATCCAGTAATCATCAATGATAGCTTATTAGAGCATCAAGAGAGTGCATTGCTTAGTGAGATAAAAAAGTTCAGGAGAGCCATAGGATACTCTTTGGCTGATATTAGAGGGATCTCTCCTGACATTTGCACCCACAGGATACACCTAGAGGACCAATCTATGTCCTCTATTGAGCATCAACGACGTCTTAACCCCAACCTTAAGGAGGTGGTTAAGAAGGAGATACTCAAACTTCTTGAGGCAGGGATAATTTACCCAATCTCTGACTCAAGATGGGTATCTCCTGTTCATGTTGTGCCCAAGAAGGGTGGGATCACAGTGGTTAAAAACGAGAAGGATGAGCTGATAGCTACTAGGACTGTAACTGGACACAGAATGTGTATAGACTATAGAAAGCTCAATGCAGCCTCTAGGAAGGATCATTTTCCTTTGCCTTTCATTGATCAGATGTTAGAGAGGCTTGCAAACCACCCCTTCTTTTGTTTTCTCGATGGGTACTCTAGATTCTTTCAAATCCCCATAGATCCAAGAGACCAAGAGAAAACAACATTTACATGCCCTTATGACACATTTGCATACAGGCGCATGCCTTTTGGTCTCTGTAATGCCCCTGCCACATTTCAACGTTGCATGATGCATATATTCTCTGACATAATTGAAGAGAAGGTGGAGGTGTTCATGGATGATTTTAGTGTCTATGGCTCCTCCTTCTCGGATTGTCTCTCTAATTTGTCACAGGTCTTGGAGAGATGTGAGCAGCATAACTTGGTGTTGAATTTGGAGAAATGCCACTTCATTGTGCAGGAAGGAATTGTACTTGGGCATAAGATATCTGAGAAGGGCACAAAGGTTGACAGAGCAAAGGTGGAAGTGATCGTGAATCTGCAAACTCCCACTTCATAAGGAGTTTCCTTGGGCATGCAGGGTTTTACAGAAGATTTATCAAAGACTTCTCAAGAATAGCCAGACCCTTGACAAGGCTGTTGTGTAAAGAAGTTGATTTCATCTTTGATGCTGAGTGTGAAGATGCCTTCAAGATGATCAAGGATGCATTAGTCAGTGCACCAATTGTCCAAGCCCCATACTGGTCTCTTCCTTTTGAGGTTATGACAGATGCATCTGATTTTGCAGTTTGGGCTGTACTTGGCCAGAGGAGAGATAAGAAGCTCCATGTCATCTACTATGCCAGTAGAACACTTGACTCTGCCCAAGAGAAGTATGCTACCACTGAGAAGGAAATTTTGGCAATAGTCTTTGCCTTTGATAAATTCAGAAGCTACCTGGTGGGATCAAAAGTCATTGTATATACTGATCATGCAGCCCTCAGGTATCTGATGACCAAGAAAGATGCTAAGCCAAGACTATTGAGATGGGTTCTTCTACTTCAGGAGTTTGATATGGAAGTACAGGACAAAAAGGGTATAGAGAATGGAGCTGCAGACCATCTCTCTAGGTTGAGAATAGACTCTGAAGTCCCTCTTAATGACAGTCTTCCTGAGGAATCACTGATGCTGCTCCATTCTTATTTGGAGTTTGAAGACGTGGATAGCATCCAAGAAAAGAGAATGCCCTGGTTTGCTGATATTGTGAACTTTCTTGCTTGTGGAGTGGAACCACCTGAATTTGATGCTTATCACAGGAAGAAGTTCTTCAGAGATGTCCAAAGATACCATTGGGATGAGCCCTACTTGTATGTCCTGAACAAAGATCAACTGTATAGAAGGTGTCTTGCTGAGGAGGAGGAAATGCAACCTGTGTTGCAAGAGTGTCATGGTTCAGCTTTTGGAGGTCACATGGGAGCATTCAAGACTGTGGCCAAGGTTCTTCAGAGTGGGTTTTGGTGGCCCTAAATGTTCAAAGATGCTCAGCTAGTTGTTTCATCATGTGATGCCTGTCAGAGGCATGGGAACATATGAAAGAGGAGTGAGATGCCTCAAAATCCAATTCTAGAGGTTGAAATCTTTGATTGCTGGGGAATTGACTATATGGGGCCCTTCATTTCATCTTATGGGAATCAGTATATACTAGTTGCTGTGGACTATGTGTCCAAGTGGGTTGAGGCTATTGCTTCCCCTACCAATGATTCCAAGGTAGTAGTAGAGTTGTTCAAGAGCATTATCTTCCCAAGATTTGGAGTACCCAGGGTTGTTATTTCTGATGGAGGATCTCATTTTGTGAACAAGACTTTGGAGGGATTGCTGAGAAAGCATGGAGTAAAACATAAGGTAGCTACTCCTTATCATCCTCAAACTAGTGGCCAGGTTGAAGTATCTAATAGACAGATTAAGGCCATTCTTGAGAGGACTGTTAACTCAAGCAGAAAAGATTGGCGCGAAAGGCTAGATGATGCATTGTGGGCTTATAGGGCTGCATTTAAAACTCCAATTGGGACATCACCTTTCAATCTGCTCTATGGGAAGAGCTGCCACCTTCCTGTTGAGTTGGAATACAAGGCTTTGTGGGCTGTGAAGTTGCTGAACTTTGATATCAAGACAGCTCAAGAGAAGAGGGTCATTCAACTCCATGAACTTGAGGAGATTAGGCTTGGGGCTTTTGAGAGCTCAAAGATCTATAAGGAGAAGACCAAGGCTCTGCATGATCAAAAGATTTTGAAAAGGGAGTTCAAGGATGGTGATCTGGTGTTGCTGTTCAACTCTAGGCTTAAGTTGTTTCCTGGAAAACTTAAGTCTAGATGGTCTGGTCCTTTTAAGGTTCTTGAAGTCAGGCCATATGGAGCTGTTGTGTTAGAAGGCAAGAATGGTCAAGAGTTTGTGGTAAATGGCCAAAGAATCAAGCACTACCTGGTCTCACAAAGGAAGGAGGAAGCCATATCAGTTCCCCTTCTTGATCCACCACCAGCCTGTTAAACAGGTTTCCAAAGTCAAACTTAGAGACTTTAAACAAAGTGCTCTTGGGAGACACCCCAAGCTTATCTTTTGTAAATATGCTTTTAATCTTTTGATTTCTTTCTTTTTTTATGTTTTAAGATGTTTTGATGGGTTTGTTTAGTGTCTACAGGTTACGGGTTTGAGTTTGAACCCTTGGAAAGTGAATGCAAGATGAAAAGGAATGAGGGAGTGGGCAAAAGCTTATGCTCGGTTTTGAGCATGGTCACCGGCCACGGTCAGATAACAAGGCGTGGTAAGCTTTTTAGCTAAGCCACGAGAGAGGAATCACGGGCAAGGTGGATTTTGTTGGTTATGTCTTCATGACTACACTCCAAGTAAAAAGGGTTTAAATGATGCATCAGCTAAAATCAAGTAACCGTGGTAAAGAAGAAAAGAAGGGTTTTGCTGACAAGTAAAAAAAATGGAAAAAGACTCTAGACGACACAGAAAGTTTTTACAAAAGCAGTAACAGCCTTTTAAGAACACAAGTTTAAGTCGTGAGAGATGGGGAATGACAAATAAGGAAAGGCAAGAGGACTTGGCAACAAAGAGGTGTTACAGGCGGCTAAAGCAAGGTTCCCATTCACGTGATTGGCTCAGAATTTGGATCAGATCGCTGGAAAAAGGATCCAAAGTATCTTATCTCTAAAGATGTATAAAAAAAATAATAGACATATTGAGCTAAAGAGCCTAAAAGCCTAAGACATATTAAGCTCCCAAAGTGAAGCTTCTACATAACAAAAAGTGGTGTAAGCTCCCAAAAGTATTAGCTTCCACGCAACAAAAAATGGTGTAAGCTCCCAAAAGCATTCGCTTACACATAACAAAAAGTGGTGTAAGCTCCCAAAAGCGTTAGCTTCCACACAACAAAAACTGGTGTAAGTTCCCAAAAGCGTTAGCTTCACAAAAAAAAAAGAAGGATAAGAAGAAGTGGTGTAAGCTCCGAAAAGGAGCATTACTATCGCTGTAAGTATAGATAGTGCAACCTATCAAAAGGGAGCATTATTACCACCAAGTGTAGTCAGCTTCTAATAGAAAAGCACTACACTCCAAAGATACTCGAGCAATAAGCTCCAAAAAATCATCTTCTATTAGGCTAATAGCTCTGATAATAAGCAGCATACGCTTTGGCATTCAAAAGGATGATGAAATCAGCTTTGAAAATGATTGCAAAAATATCGACAATGGCTAATTGGTAGCTGCTATTTGAGCGTAAGCTCTTTAGGAAACTGGTGTTTTCTTCCAAAGTGATTTAGGGAAGTGGACGATTTTTACTCCGACAACGGTTCTTGACGAAGGATTCTCCAAGTAGCTGCAAAATGTAGCTTAAAATAAAAAGCGCATAGCTTCCACTGCAAGAGTGAATGAATGTTCTACAAGATGTAAAACATTTTGTGTAAGCTCCAAAGAAGGATGCAGTGATAGCTGCAGTACCGCTGGAAGCTCCAAACAAATGTTATGCAGGGAGTAAGATTTGAAATAAAAAGAATGTGTAAGCTACGCCAAACATCAAGTAAAAGTTGCCATGTGGGAAAAACAATCCACGGAGCAATAGTAACAAGCAAATGAGAAGTAAGATCGTCAGCTGTCTTCGCTGTATGTATTTGTAATGATAGTGGGTGTATCAACTACAAAGTCCACAAACGATCCAACACAATGAAGAGCCAGAGGTGGAACAACTTGATGAAATACCATTAGTGGAAGATAAACCTGATAAGAAGATGAACGTCGGTTTGAAGCTACCAATCGACATAAGGAGGAGACTCATCGACTTTCTTAGGTCTAATGCAGACTGTTTTGCATGGTCGCACACTGACATGCACAGGATTGATCCTGAGGTAATTATGCACAAGCTCCAAGTAGATCCAGACCTTCCCTCTGTAAGGCAAAAATGAAGGAAGTTTCCTCCTGAGTGCGACCTGATCATAAACAACGAAGTCCAGAATCTGCTAGATGCAGGATTTATCCGTGAGGTCGTTCACAAGAAAAAGGGAAGTAGAGACTGTGTATAGACTTCATCGACGTCAATAAAGCATGTCCAAAGGATCCATTTCCACTGCCACACATCGACAAACTTGTGGACGCAACGGCAGGTCACCAGTTGATGAGCTTTATGGATGCTTTCAGTGGATACAATCAGATACTCAAGCATCCAGACGACCAAGAGAAGACTTCATTCATGACCTCATGAGGTATATACTGCTACAAAGTGATGCTTTTTGGTTTAAAGAATGCTGGTTCCACCTATCAGAGGCTGGTGAACATGATGTTTGCTGACCAAATCGGTCACACCATGGAGGTTTATATAGATGACATGCTTATGAAGTCCCTGGTAGCAGAAGATCACATTGTGCTCCTACAACAAGCATTCGCTACTTTGCGGAAGTATGATATAAAACTAAATGCGACAAATCTTCATATGTTTCTGGGAATCTGCATGGAACTAGAATAGACATATGTATAATTGACCAACTCTCGTCACCTTAATCAACAAATCTCTTAGATCTACCAATTAACTCTCGCTCTCATGCTAAACTTATGATCATGCATTAGACATTGAATTCGTCTGCTCACATCTTCTCTATAGGTAGCTTTCGACTCCGATAGCGACTATGTTCTTCTGAAGCTAGGTACAGATGATCTGATACAGCACTCTCGTGGCTCTGATCGATCCTAGGCTCAGAGAATAGGTCATGAATCTACTCTCATGCTTTATGAACAACTTAGAAGAGATGAGATCCATAATATGGTCTAGAAAAATAGAAATCCTAATCGATAAATATGCTTGTCGATATCTTCAAACAACTTGACTCTCTGGGACTAATCTACATGATGCAATGAATGATGAAAGACGTACAAAATGCAAAGAATGAAACAGAAAAGTTAATGAAATAGAAAAGAGGAAGAACAATGGATCTGGGGAAGAATCTCCATCTCCATCGCCTAACCCTAGAAAAACAGAGTTTGGTGGCTCAAAATCTCGTTACAAGAGCACACACCCGTTTAGGACTGCTAAACAATGTATTTATAGGTCCTAAGCTCTTCCAGGTCTCATTTAGGGCTTCTCTGAAGAGAAATGTCGAAGTGGGCTTTGATTTTGGGCCTTGTGGCTCGTCCTAAGATCCCTTGGGGGTGAGAGTCTTCCAGGACAGGTAAAACATGTGTTTCCCGCGGGTGAGAGTCTTCCGGAACTGGTGAATTGGGTCAACTTGTTCTCCATGTATCTTTTGATTGCACTGTTGGATCTTTGTGATGTAAAGTGCTTTGGAAAGATGGTTGTCTCCTCTTGATTGTATCCAAAATTGAGCTGGATCGGACGGTGGGAAGGCTTCCATTTGTTACCAAACTTCCGACGGTCTGACTCTGAGCTGAAAAAGTGGATTTTTTCTATTTTGCTATCATTTTCCCTAAGTTTCCTGAAAAGAGCCTTGAAACTACAAATAAATGGAAATCATTATAAAATTTCCTAAAAATAAGTAAAACCTTTGAAAAAATATTTAAAATCAATGGTGAAAAGTGGTCAAAATCAGATGTTATCAAGTCCCCCAGACTTAAGACTTTGTTTGTCCTCACAAAACAAGATCAAATCTGGAAAAATATCATTAAACAAAAGTGAGGGGGAACTCAAAAATTTCAGCAACCATACTTCTAGACCTTTGTTATGGACAATGCATCAATCAGATCAAGTCTAAAAAATTCTCACCAAAATACAAACATAACTAGTCCGTTCATCCGTCATGCGAAAATCCACACACTTAGAACTAACTTCCAGTCAACTAGCTCTTAACATTTATTAAAGGTTTCAGTGGTTCTCATCAAAAGGATATTAAATAAAGTATTGATAGTAGGAATTTTTCAATCCTTGATCAATTCCTCAACTACTCATGTCATTGTAGCACTTGAGGTATCAATCCAAATGGAGAGATTCTAGACACTAGAACTATGAGGATCAATTCTTAATCCAAGTCTAATAAGCAGATGAGTTGGTAACCAAGATTATCTAAAAGCATATAACAAAACAAGCAAGAACAAACAGTAATTAAGAGTTAAAAAAGCAAGAGAAACTAAACAAACACTCAAATTCAAATAAAAAGAAAGCTAAACCTCTAGATGTGATCATTGATTAGGGTGCTTTAAATGTGAATTCATGATGCTAAGCAAACAATGCAACACTTGCAAATCTTTAGTCTAGACTTCCAATTCAGATTAATTCATTCTCATGACAGAAATCCCTTTGTTAATTACCAATTCAAGACTAATTCCCATTAGTGAATAAGCAATTAACAAGCATAAGGTTCCAAGTCTAACATGACCAGACAGCCTCTTTGTGCATCAAAATAAGAGCTAAGAAAGACTGAATCTTATACAGAAAGATAAAGCAAGCATCACATGATCTCAAATTCCAATTAACTTAGAACTCTAATCTAGATTAATCCTCTCATGAAGGCACTAACCTCTACACTAATCCATTTTCAAACCAAATCATCATTTGTGAAATATGAATCAATGAGCATTAAGAAACAGTTCTAATATGCCATTCATGCATTTAACAATCATTCCCATGACATTAATGCATAAACCCTTAGTTAGCTTTCATTCAGGCATTTCATCAAACACTTTTGGTGCATGAAAAACCCAGATTCTAGACCCAAGTGATGTGCAAGGATCTAGCATTAGGATCAGCTAACTAAGGAAAGGAGAAGAGAATCTAAGCTTAAACAATCATTAATCTACATCTAAGCACCCTAATCTACACACCTAGAAGCTTAAAAGATGACTACTCACTAATCATGAAGAACACATCTAATCTTTTGCAAGAGATGATGTTAATCATGATTAGAAGCAGAAATGAGATGATGAGATGATGAGAAACAGACTTAGATTGATTAAATCCTTGAGATCTCTCTTAATCAAAAACGTTTTTACACTAAAAAGGAAAGAAAACTAGAGAAAAACTAAGAGAGAAGATGATCCCCTTGGGTTTTTCTCCCAAAAAACTATATATACCTAGTGCTAATGGACCGGGTCAGCCCAGGACAAACTGGGTACTGACCCGGCTCAGTTGGGTCAAGTGGAAATCCTGCGGGTCAGTCCAGTATGTCCCAGGTCGCACACCTAAGTCGCAGTAGATGAAGACTTGTCTTGTGAAGCCTGAATCGCCTTGTCTTAGCCGCACGCCTAAGTAGGAGTGTTTTGCGAGTGTTGCTGCGGCTTGGTCTCCTTCCTCTCCAACTCGCAGGGCTAAGGCGGTTTCTGGGGAATGTACAAACTGTGCGGGTTGGTCTCTATTGCACCTAGGTCGCAGGCTCAAGTCGGAGTGATTTGCGAGTGTTGCTGCGGCTTGGTCTCCTTCCTCTCCAACTCGCAGCATCCAGAGCAGCTTAGACCACTTCGCATTCCGGAGAGTGTAACTCCTATGAGACTTGTCCGAATTGAATGATTTCGGTTGCAGAAGACAGAGGACTCATTTATCTCCAACTTTGGTGAAGAAAGCTTCGGTGCTTGGGAAGTGTAAGGCTTCCTGGAGGGCACATCTTTGCAGTGCATGTACACGACCAGAGAGAGGCGTCTAGACATGTGTCCATTCCGGAGACTGTATCTTTCTGCTCATAGATCCGAATTGAATGCTCTTGGACGTTCTGGAAAGAAGGCTCAAATGTCTATGGTTCTCATGAAGGACCCGGAAACTAAATCGGCCTGGAAGTGCACCGTCCTTCGCATCCTTTAGAACTGATCTGCTCGGTCCGGAATACCTGCGAGACTGGGGTTCCTTCCGACAAGCTTATCTCTCTGCTCACGCGTCCGAATTCCACGATTCTACTTGCTAAGAGACCGTGATGCAATGCTCTCCAACTTCTATGAAGCACCCGCCGTCTGAATCGGACCGGAAGGCTCCCCGGACAGGCGATCATTCAGGGGTATCGGATTGCTCCGGAATGAGTGCGAGACCTGTTCGTCTTCCGATTACCATATCTTTCAGTTCTGTGGTCCAAATGCCTTGATTCCAACTGTTATGAACTCTTGACTCAATTATCTCCAACCTTTATGAAGACTCCGATAGCTGAATCTGACCGGAAGGTTCCCCGGACGGGCGATTTCGGAAACGTGTTTGCACCCGGAGATTTTGGCCGAGAGACTTGACCGCGGTACGTGTTTTGGTCGACAAAGTTCACCCGCGGTACATGGAAATGGCCGGTAAAACCTTCCTGGCCAGCGAGAATGGCCGGTAATCTCCCAGGACCCAATTTTCCACTTTTTTCAAGCTTTGCTCACCATTCCACCTCCTGGATTCATCTTTTCAGCTCCATATTCACCTGATAGACACTCAAAACATGCAATATACTCATTGGGACCTAATGCATCTCCTAAGTTCTAAAACAAACCCTAAGGACCTAAAATGCATGAGATAAGACATGATTTGGACTAAAACATGTACACTAAATGATGCAATTTATGAATATATCAACTCCCCCACACTTATCCTTTGCTTGTCCTCAAGCAAAAAGAACAAATGAGAGAGAGAGGTTGAATGCATTGGGAGTTCATATTTCCTTTGAAAGAGAAAAGTGACAACTAAGAGAATTCAAGTTCATGCTCAATATGCAATGCAAGACCATACTCTGATGTAACAACTCAACAGTAATCTCCACAAGTTCTCTTATTCCTCAACTCTTTGACATTCATTAAGCTCTTTACCAAGTGGATCAAATGATGCAATGTTCAATCAAGAAAAGTTTGGCTAGGGTGAGGTAATGAGACTAAAATGATCTCATCAGCGCCTGAGTGGGTTCAATGCAGCAAGGGGATCTCTCTATGAATGATCAAACTTTGGCAGAATGCTAAAGGTAAAAAGCAACCTATGCATACAAGGGCAAGGACTCATCCCACCCCACACTCTACTCAAAGCTTTCTCACTTGTTCAACCTCTCAAGAACCTCACTTTCCACACTCATTTCCTCTCACTAGGGGACTCACTTTTAATTTTCACACTCAAGTCTTGGAGTTCAAACTTTACATAGCTCTTTTGCACTTTCTTTTGTAACTTCTAGCCTCTTTTTCTTTCTTTTTAAAACATTTGAGCTCTTGGGCTTCTTTTCTTTTCTTTTCACTTAGAGGCTAGACTTTTTCTTTTCAAAACACTAAAGCTCACTTTCTTGACTCAAAACTCCAAGACTGATTTCTTTTCTTTTTCTCCTAGTTCTCACCATTCTCCTTTTATTTCCACTCATCTCTCCTTTTTCCACTCACCAACAAGTATTCCCCCACACTTAGTTCTCACCAAATCTCTCAGCTCCTTGATGATGGAACTTAACACTCAATGAGACTTGCCCTTGTCGCTCTAAACCTAACACTTTCTGCTAAGTTTGATCCAAGGTGGCCTTTCAATCACACACAAACATTTGGCTTGAAGGAAGGATGGGTTCAAGGTGAGGAAAACTGATCCAGATGTGGACTCAGCTATTTGAGCTAAGGAAGAGGGTGGTAAAAACAGGATTCTAGCTCAAATATGTATATAGGTATCCACAAGCTTATTCAAACAATGCATCACAAGATAATTTCATGTCAAGTTCAAGGTTTTCACTTATTAGAGTTGAGTTCAATTCAAAATTGCTTCTCAGATTCAAACCATTTCAAGCCTTGCAAGCACAGAAGTCATTTCACAAGCATATTTAATCCAAATTCTCAAAGTGATGTACTCTCAAGGAAAGAACCTATCATTACTCCCATTTGCATATGATGCAACCTATATGAAAATGCAATCTAGACTCAATCCTAAAAATGAGAATGCAACTACATGCTCATTTTTTTTTTTGAAAAGTTTTCAGATTTTTCCATTTTTTTGGTTTTTATATGCACTTAGATGAATATGCACTAGAATGTGACTCAAGACTCAAAGTGTAAAATAAGAAAATAGAAAACATGATTAGTAAAGGATAAAACTCCTCCCCCACACTTAAATAACACAGTCCCTTGTGTTATAAAAGTATGAGAAAGAAGTGAAACCAAAGCAAACAGGCAAAATGCAAAAGAAAAAGAAAGTCTACATGCTATTTACAAGGTTTTGAGTGTTACCTAGTGGCTGTTGAAATCAGACCCCAATGAGTAGGAGGGGTTCGATGTGTGGCCTGGTCATCCTATGTCTAACCCGCACTCCTATCCCGCAGCTTCTGTTACTTAGGCATTTTGGCCGTTCATCTTTTTGCTGCGGCCTGGCCATCCTCTGTTCTGACCCGCACAACCATCCCGCAGCTTCTGTTACTTAGGCATTCTGGCCGTTCATCTTTTGCTGCGGCCTGGCCATCCTCTGTTCTGACCCGCACGACCATCTCGGAGTAAATTCCGAGTCATTCTGGCCGTTCATCTTTTGCTGCGGCCTGGCCATCCTCTGTTCTGACCCGCACGACCATCTCGGAGTAAATTCCGAGTCTTGCTGCGGGTTGGTCTTCTTTACTCCCAGGTAGCACGCTTATCTCGCAGGTTTTGGGACTTAATCTCTTTGGGTTCCCTTCTTTCTGTGCGGCCTGGCCTTCCTCTTTCCAGGTCGCACGACCATCCCGGAGTAAATTGCGAACGATCGTGCGACTTAGACTCCTTGGGTTTCAGGCCGCAGCACCAGGTCGCACGGTTTTGGACTTAGAACCCTTGGCCTTCTTCTTTCTGGTGCGGCTCAACGTCTACGCTTCTAGGTCGCACGCCCCAGCCGGAGTAAATTCCGAACCTTGCTGCGGCCTAGCTCCCTCTCTTCTGACCCGCACGCCCATCCCGCAGTAAATGGGACTTAAACATTTTGGACTTCTCCAGGTTTTGTGCGGCCAGGGTTATTTCACACCAGGTAGCACGCCCAGGCCGGAGTAAATCGCGAGTCTTGCTGCGGCCTGGACTCTTTATGCACTGACCCGCACACCTAGGTAGCACTGAGGCCTTCTTCAAGTTTTTCTGGCTTTAAACAGTTCTCTCAGCTCTCTCACATGATCCATTCCATTCATCACTGAGCTATGTCCTCCAAAAATCACCTAGAACCTGAGACCAACTCACAAAACCCATCAAAAGATCCTAAAAAAGGAAAAGAAATGAGAGAAAAGAATAAAAAGATTATATACAAGGATAAGCTTGGGGTGTCTCCCAAGAGCACTTTGTTTAAAGTCACTAAGTTTGACTTTTTACACTCTTTTTTAGTAAGGGAGAGGAGGAGCTTTGATGCTCCAGGTCTTGTCCATGAATTCAAGTTTGAGGTCCTTGTTCATCATCTCTTGGACACCATCAGATCCTTTGTCTATGAACTCTGGTGTGAGGATAGCTCTGACTTTGGCAAATGGTCTTGATCTTCCATTGCCTTTAACCTTGTATTCAACAGCTCCACCAACAAACTTCCAAGGAGTGAGAGTTAAGACCTGAGAAGATGACTCAAGAGTGAATGGTCTGGTTCTTGGTGGGTTCTTGTCTTGAGACCCTGAGCCATTGCCTTTGTTGCTGCTGATCTCCTTCTCACTTGGTGTAGGAGATAGAGATTCCAAGCAAGCTTCATCATCACTAAAGAAATCCCCTTCAAACTCAAGATCAGGTCTTATTAGGGATTCTTTCTTTTTCTCAACAGATGCAAGGGGTATAGCTTCTTCTATAGTTCCAATACTCCCCACATACATCATCCCATAATGTTTCAACTCATCAGAATCATCAGATATAACTCCACAAAACCCAGCAAGAGGAGGCTTAAGAGGATAAGATACTTCATCATCTACCTTAGCAAGTACCACTCTTTGAGTATCAAAGTCCATCCTTGCTCCTGTGGTGTTCAGAAATGGAGTTCCAAGCAAAAGAGGTAGCTCTTTTGTCTTCTTCATCTTCATAACTACAAAATCTGTTGGAACTGTGCATTCACCAATTTTCAATGGGTAGTCTTCAAGGATTCCATATGGTTTCTTTGAGGATGAATCTCCAAAGGTGATTGACATGGGGTGATGCTTAAGACTCTTGATCCCTAGTCTCTCCACCATGTCTAAAGACATTACACTGATGCTTGATCCAGAATCACACAAAGCATTGTCCACTTTCAAATTTCCAAGAGAGCATGAGATGGAGAACTTTCCTGGATTGCCTAGCTTGGGAATAGATTTGGGTTTCACCCTTGTTGAGCCAGTGCTAGAGACTCCATCAGATGTCCTTCCTTGAACCATTCTCTGATCCTTTCCTTCAGCAATCTCAGAATCATTCTTTTTCATATCAAAACAAGCTGTCTCCCCACCTTCTTTCTCAATGTCCTCATTGAGATCACAGAACAGGAACTCAAACTCATCTATGATGGCGTCCTCATCATCTTTTGTCAGGCATTTGTCACTTGAGACATTGCCATGGAGAAGGTCCTCAATTTCTTGGACAGCAGCATGATTCTCATCATTTGAGAGGATTGCATTGCAGTATTCTGTTTGATGTGCAATTGATGTCCCTGGTAAAGATCTTTGAGCTTGAGAACTGCAGTGGCCCTTGTTGTTCTCTAGAGTCTTGACTTTGGAAGCCAAGGTTGAAAGTTGAGTTAGAAGATCAGAATAAGTGCAGTCCACCTTGTTGTTAATCTCTGCCATTTTCTTGTTGAAGTCTATGGCACCACTTGCTTGACCTTTGAGGATTTGCTGGAGCAGGTTCTGCACTTCTTGATCCTTATTCTCTGAGTTATGTTGGAGACTTTGTTGTTGGGGAGAGACAAAACCTTGTTGTTGAGTGTTTTGAGGATATAAGTTCTGGTTTGGGGGATTCTTGTAGTAGGTAAAGCCCTTTTGGTAACCTTGTTGGCCACCTACAAAGTTCACCTCAGCTGTGATGTCTTCCCTTTGAAATGTGTCTTGAAACACATGATTCACATCTCTAACAAAGTTGGCTGACTGATGAGAAGCTAAGAGAAGTGTGTCTAGCTTCTCATTGAGAGACTTGATGTCTTTCCTTGTCCTTTCCTCTTCAGCACTCACAGCTCCTCTTGAATTCCTTTCAAAGTCTGATCCATAAAGCTCATCACTCTGAGCTACATTCTCCACTAAGGTCATGGCATCATTGACTTCCTTGGTCATGAAATTACCATTTGAAGCTGTGTCCAAGAGAAGTCTGACCTTTGGTAAAGTACCTCTGTAGAATGTACTTAGCAGCTGACAATCTGAGAATCCATGGTGAGGGCATTGCATGGTATACCCTCTAAATCTTTCCCAAGCCTCACAAAATGATTCATGGTTCTTCTGAATGAAACTTGAGATTTCATTTCTTAACCTTGCTGTTCTTGATGAAGAGAAGAACTTGGTTAGAAATGCTCTTTTGCATTGCTCCCAAGTTGTGACTGATCCTTGAGGTAGAGACTTTTCCCACTGATGAGCTTTGTCTCCTAGAGAAAAAGGAAATAGCCTCAACTTGAAACTGTCCTCACTCACTCCATTCATCTTAGTTAGATCACAAACTCTATCAAAGTTGTCAATGTGATCTAATGGGTCTTCTAATGCCAAGCCATGGAACCTGTTTGATTGCACCATGTTGATCAGGCCAGATTTGATCTCAAAATCGTTTTCAGGTGTTGGGGCTTGAATCCCATGTCTTTGACCCTGAGCATTGGCCTCATCACCAGCTCCCACAACTTGTCTTGGACGTGGAGGCGGTGGCTCTTCTTGATTCTGGTGGTTTCCATTACCACCATGAGCCTGTTGCCCTTGATCCATACCCAACCTCTCAATGTGCTCAGCTCTTTCTCGTTGTCTCCTTGCTTGACTGCTGGTGTTCATACACCTGAAAACAAAGACAGCACTTGAAAGGTAATCAGTAAAACAAAAGAAAATGACTTGATCTCAAGAAGATCCAAAGTCCTAATGCTAGAATGAACTCTCCAATTGGCAACGGCGCCAAATTGATAGTAGGAATTTTTCAATCCTTGATCAATTCCTCAACTACTCATGTCATTGTAGCACTTGAGGTATCAATCCAAATGGAGAGATTCTAGACACTAGAACTATGAGGATCAATTCTTAATCCAAGTCTAATAAGCAGATGAGTTGGTAACCAAGATTATCTAAAAGCATATAACAAAACAAGCAAGAACAAACAGTAATTAAGAGTTAAAAAAGCAAGAGAAACTAAACAAACACTCAAATTCAAATAAAAAGAAAGCTAAACCTCTAGATGTGATCATTGATTAGGGTGCTTTAAATGTGAATTCATGATGCTAAGCAAACAATGCAACACTTGCAAATCTTTAGTCTAGACTTCCAATTCAGATTAATTCATTCTCATGACAGAAATCCCTTTGTTAATTACCAATTCAAGACTAATTCCCATTAGTGAATAAGCAATTAACAAGCATAAGGTTCCAAGTCTAACATGACCAGACAGCCTCTTTGTGCATCAAAATAAGAGCTAAGAAAGACTGAATCTTATACAGAAAGATAAAGCAAGCATCACATGATCTCAAATTCCAATTAACTTAGAACTCTAATCTAGATTAATCCTCTCATGAAGGCACTAACCTCTACACTAATCCATTTTCAAACCAAATCATCATTTGTGAAATATGAATCAATGAGCATTAAGAAACAGTTCTAATATGCCATTCATGCATTTAACAATCATTCCCATGACATTAATGCATAAACCCTTAGTTAGCTTTCATTCAGGCATTTCATCAAACACTTTTGGTGCATGAAAAACCCAGATTCTAGACCCAAGTGATGTGCAAGGATCTAGCATTAGGATCAGCTAACTAAGGAAAGGAGAAGAGAATCTAAGCTTAAACAATCATTAATCTACATCTAAGCACCCTAATCTACACACCTAGAAGCTTAAAAGATGACTACTCACTAATCATGAAGAACACATCTAATCTTTTGCAAGAGATGATGTTAATCATGATTAGAAGCAGAAATGAGATGATGAGATGATGAGAAACAGACTTAGATTGATTAAATCCTTGAGATCTCTCTTAATCAAAAACGTTTTTACACTAAAAAGGAAAGAAAACTAGAGAGAAACTCAGAGAGAAGATGATATACTTGGGTTTTTCTCCCAAAAAACTATATATACCTAGTGCTAATGGACCGGGTCAGCCCAGGACAAACTGGGTACTGACCCGGCTCAGTTGGGTCAAGTGGAAATCCTGCGGGTCAGTCCAGTATGTCCCAGGTCGCACACCTAAGTCGCAGTAGATGAAGACTTGTCTTGTGAAGCCTGAATCGCCTTGTCTTAGCCGCACGCCTAAGTAGGAGTGTTTTGCGAGTGTTGCTGCGGCTTGGTCTCCTTCCTCTCCAACTCGCAGGGCTAAGGCGGTTTCTGGGGAATGTACAAACTGTGCGGGTTGGTCTCTATTGCACCTAGGTCGCAGGCTCAAGTCGGAGTGATTTGCGAGTGTTGCTGCGGCTTGGTCTCCTTCCTCTCCAACTCGCAGCATCCAGAGCAGCTTAGACCACTTCGCATTCCGGAGAGTGTAACTCCTATGAGACTTGTCCGAATTGAATGATTTCGGTTGCAGAAGACAGAGGACTCATTTATCTCCAACTTTGGTGAAGAAAGCTTCGGTGCTTGGGAAGTGTAAGGCTTCCTGGAGGGCACATCTTTGCAGTGCATGTACACGACCAGAGAGAGGCGTCTAGACATGTGTCCATTCCGGAGACTGTATCTTTCTGCTCATAGATCCGAATTGAATGCTCTTGGACGTTCTGGAAAGAAGATTCAAATGTCTATGGTTCTCATGAAGGACCCGGAAACTAAATCGGCCTGGAAGTGCACCGTCCTTCGCATCCTTTAGAACTGATCTGCTCGGTCAGGAATACCTGCGAGACTGGGGTTCCTTCCGACAAGCTTATCTCTCTGCTCACGCGTCCGAATTCCACGATTCTACTTGCTAAGAGACCGTGATGCAATGCTCTCCAACTTCTATGAAGCACCCGCCGTCTGAATCGGACCGGAAGGCTCCCCGGACAGGCGATCATTCAGGAGTATCGGATTGCTCCGGAATGAGTGCGAGACCTGTTCGTCTTCCGATTACCATATCTTTCAGTTCTGTGGTCCAAATGCCTTGATTCCAACTGTTATGAACTCTTGACTCAATTATCTCCAACCTTTATGAAGACTCCGATAGCTGAATCTGACCGGAAGGTTCCCCGGACGGGCGATTTCGGAAACGTGTCTGCACCCGGAGATTTTGGCCGAGAGACTTGATTCGCGGTACATGAAAATGGCCGGTAAAGCTTCCCGCGGTACATGGAAATGGCCGGTAAAACCTTCCTGGCCAGCGAGAATGGCCGGTAATCTCCCAGGACCCAATTTTCCACTTTTTTCAAGCTTTGCTCACCATTCCACCTCCTGGATTCATCTTTTCAGCTCCATATTCACCTGATAGACACTCAAAACATGCAATATACTCATTGGGACCTAATGCATCTCCTAAGTTCTAAAACAAACCCTAAGGACCTAAAATGCATGAGATAAGACATGATTTGGACTAAAACATGTACACTAAATGATGCAATTTATGAATATATCAAGTATTCAAGGTTAGGTATCAAAAAGGCGTTTTAATGGTAAGGCTGATGTGTTTAGGGTTAACTTTTTCTGGAGAGACATGACATTATGCAAAACAGCAAGAGAGGATGGAAATGTAAATGCTCCCACAATTTCAGTCATATTCTTCTTGATTTAAGATTTCTGATCTCTTTTCTTCAGGTTCTCCTTATAATTCTCCCAGACTTAGATTTTTGTCCAGGTTGTGAATCCATAACTCCTTAAGTGAATACTTATTGCCTTGGCTCAAGTGATTTCGGCTTCTAAGACTATTTAGGCTTTTGCTTTCCTTCCCTTTCTTTCTTTTTCTCTTTTTCGTTTTTTATTTAGAAAGGGGAAACTGCCTTTTAACTTGGAGTCTTACGGAGCACGAAATTTACTTTGAAGAATGAGCTGTTCTGAGGCATCATACGATTTCTGGCACACTCCCTTCTGATCTCTTTCAGTCTTTCTCTTGAGTGACTGAAAACTATGTTGTTCCTCCCTCTCCGGCGGTTTTGCACATATCTGTCAAATTAGACTTAAAAGAATGCAGGAGGTTAGAACATGAAGGTTTGGGTTAAGGGTGTGGTACTAGTTAAAGATGAATTGGACATCTAGGACAACAAAGAATGATAACAATAAGGTAAAGATGTCCTAGATGTATATCATGATGCCTTTTTAAAACCATTGATGAGAAAATTAGATGTCAAGATTAAGTCCAAGTAAAATGAGCTAGTATATCCTATCAGAAAAGATCTGTCCTCTGGTGGGATTTCGTAGTGTAAGTACTCTAGCTACCGCCTAGTCTAGTACTAAACCTTGAAAGAGCTTTCATGAGTGATTGGTGTAAGAGCAAACAGGTTGGTTATCATCATCAATTTTGTCATTATTCCCTCAAAATGTATTTGACCTTTGAAAACACTTTTTGAAACTCAACAGACTTTTGAAAAGTTTTAAGAAATCGAAAAAAAATCAAAAATTTTTAAAGAAAATGCAGAATGCAAGGGCTCATGCAAGAAAAGGTAGTTAGAAAGGGATGAAATCTTCCCCCAGACTTAAATCACACTGTCCCCAGTGTGAAATAAATCGGCAAAGATGAGAAATAGAGTATGTAAGAATTTAAAAAGATTAAGGAAAAGAAAACTTACCTGGTGTTGGTGATGGATTGTGAGGTGGTTGTGGTGGTGATGCTTGATCAAACTTGGATGCTAGGGCTTGAAAACAGATTTGATCAAGGTGGTGGTGAAAGTGGCCAAGGGTGGCCGGCTGATGCTGGCCATGGATGAAGACATCCCGGCCGCGGTAGGACTCGTGCTGGTCGTGGTTGAAAGTGTCGCGGCCGCGGTGGAAAGCTTGCTGGCCGCGGCTGAACCTCCTTTGGCTGCGTCAGCTCCTTTTCTTCTCTTTTTTTTTTCTTATGTGGCATACTAAGGTCTGTCTAAAATAAAAGAAACAAAACTTTAATAGAAAAAGAAAGCTTAACAAAAAAAACAAATAAGTACCTAAAATGGGTTGCCTCCCATTAAGCGCTTTGATTTATAGTCCTTAGCTAGACTACGCAAAGAAAAAGACTTAGTTCAAATAGGATCTTGTCCTAAGCCAAGTCCTTTTCGAAATACTCTTGTTCTGTCTTGCAGGATCTTCACCACTCCAGAGTTCTTCTGGTTCAAATGCCTGGGCTTTATGCTCTCCTCTTTTGCTCTTAAGTGGTGTATCTTCATAGAAGATATCCTTGTCGATATTGGCAAAAGAAACTCTCCTGTTGGGCCAATCCATGATGGCTTCAGCAGTTGCTAAGAAAGGCCATCTAAGAATACCTCGATAAGAGTCATCTTTGGTCTTCACTATGTATAGATCGACAAGTGCAGTGCAATCTCCAATTCATAGAAGAATGTCTCGGGCTATCCCTCTTGGTGTTGCACTTAAATCATCTGCTAAGCTAATCTTTGTCCTGGTACTTGAGATGTGCTTAATGCCAAGTCTCAAAGCAGTTGCTTTGGACATCATGTTAATGCAAGCTCTAGAATCACAAAGAATATTGAGCAATCTTTCCCCTCTAATGTCACAAGAGATAAGAAATTGACCTTTGTCTTGAACTTTCTGCAGAGTTCGAACTGGTCTACCTTTTTGGGCGTGTGTGAACAAGTCTTTTATCTCTTGGATTAATTCTTTGCTGTCACAAAAGAAGTGGCCTATCATGTGGTTTCTACATGCTTTGGCAAACGAAATTCCTTTGGGCAGAGTTTGAACTATTTGATTGAACTCTTCAAGTGCTTCTTTGCTGATCTTGTTTGTGTAGTCACTGGCTTCTTGGGGATCTTTGAGATGGACTTTTTAAACAGCTGCATCAGGTGATGATCTAGGAAAAGATAGATACCTGGCTCTTCTGAAATATGTAGAGATGTTCTCCTTAGTCTCCTTTCTGTATCTGAAGAAAACTTGAAGGCAGCCTTGCTTCCAGACGTCGTCAAACCCATGGTAGAGAGGAATGGACTTCACAAACTTGTTGAATTCGATTAGTCTCTCTCTAGATATGCTCTTGGTTATTGGTTCTGTATTGTCATCAGATGAATCGTCCCCAGGGTTTGGATCTTTTACAAACAAACCATACTCTTCATCTTCTGAGAATTGCTCTTGAAGCTCATTGTCACAAGTGTAAACCATGTTGCAAGATGCATAAGTGTTGGCTTCCTCCTTTTCCTTTGATGCTTGTGCAGTGATTGAGAAGACAGCTTGCTCAAACAACCTATGTCTGGTCACATGAGGTCGGTTTTGTGATGAACAGGCTTTAGAAAGAGGTTGAAAGCTTTCCCAATCTGAGAAGTCGTGCTTCACCGCGGGTGAGGAGCTCGGAGCCGCGGTGGAAGTGGCTCTGGCCGCGGGTGAAGTGGTCGGAGCCGCGGTCAGCTTCCTCCGACTCTCCATGCTTGCTTCTTCAATCTCTTCTTCTCCATTGTTGTTCTCTTGCTTCCAGTGGTTGTCAGTCACGTCTCGGGTATCCAAATCTTTGATTCCAAAGTTCAGATCATACTCCTTATGATCTTTAGAAAGTTTTTCAGCTTTCTCTTCTACTTCATCTAAAGCATAGACAACTATGTCTAAAGTAGCATCAAGCTCTTATGTCTATTTTTCAAGCTTTGCTACGCCTTGCCACAGCTCCAATGTGTAGTCGTAGATCTGGTTTTTGCTCTCATTCAGCTCTTTATCCAAGTCATCGATCTTGAAGGTTAGGGTTTGCAGCTCCCTTTTGTTTTGCCGAATGTTGAACTTGTTTTTGTCTTGTTCTTCCCTGACAGATTCTATCCTCTGATCCAACACGTCATTAGCTTTGGTTCTCTGATCCTCTAGTGTCTTCACATGCTCAAACCTTTTGTTAAGGCCGATGGATGTCATCTATCCTTGTTCGCAGGGCAGCATCGATGAGGGCTTGGGAGGCAAGGAACTGATTCAGCTTGGTTTCCAATCGATTAATCAGGATGTTAAGTCGATTGTTCTCATAGTTCTGGTGCAGAATCTGAGGAGGAAGAGGATGAGATGGTCGACGATTCACCAGGTGCGGTGAATAGGGCTCATCTCGGTGGTGTGGAGGTCGCGAGTTGATAACATCTGATTTTGACCATTTTTATGGATCATTTTCAATATCTTATGCCGGTGTTTTTACTCAGTTTAAAAGGTTTTATAAGTGTTTTCCATGTTTTGGAGTTTTAAAAGGCTTTTCAGGAAACTTGGGACATTGAAGTGCATTTTGGAGCAAAAGTACATTTTTGGATAAATTCAGACCGTCAGAAGTTTGGCAACCAAAGAAGACCTTTTCACCGTCTGATCATCCCCAAATTTGGAGACATTATAGAAGAGACAACCAGCTTTCCAACATACTTAGAACCAAAGCAATCCAACGGTTAGATCTCAAGCTATCATCAATGCACTGAAGGCCGATCAACACAAGTCCAGTCAAGCACAAGTGCTTTCACCCGCGGCCAGCCTTATTCTCACCGCGGCTCAGGAGGTTTCACCCCCGGTGGACCTATGTCCGAACCTCAGGAGCCCAACTAAGGCCCTAGACACTTCCTGCACCCATTTTACAAGCCCTAGACGCCCAAGACTTGGAGAAACACTATAAATACTCATTTTTAGGTCTTTTGTAGGAGACCTTCTTTCTTTTCTTTGAGAGAGAACTCATTTGTAGTTTTAGGTTTTATTTTTATGCATTTGTAGAAGCTCTCCATCGCCATACTGTCTTCAATAAGAGAAGTTTTTCTGCAACTTTGTTTCTTTTACTTTTCTTCTTCTTAGTTCTAAATCGATGATGATGTCTACCTCAGCCATGTCTGAGTTGCCACCTAGTTGGGTGAAAGGGTAATCCAAAGGGATCCCATGTTCGAATGACATCTAGGTTTTTAGGAAAAAAGGATTTCGATTTTTAACATGATTCTCCCATTCATCCAATTCTCAAAGCGGTAATTATGGATTGATCACCCAGAGTCCGATCCTAGGTTTAATCCAAGCCACGAGAGTGTTGTATCTGGGTTGCCTGAACCGGATCTTATGGACGTCCCCGTCGTAGGAGACGAAAGCTACCTACGGAGGATACGTAAGCAGAGATGGATTCTGATCTACAAAGCATGATCTTGTTATGGCATAAGAGCGAGAGTTAATTGCCATGAACAAGTGATTAGATGATTAGGGTGACGAGAGTTGGCTAATCTTACATGTGTCTATCCTAGTTTCAGAGTCATAGAAAATTCTTGCCTAAATTCGTTGTGTTTTAGAACATGAACCCAAAAGATGAACCTTGAACCCAACGCTTTTTCCTTACTGTTTTTCAACCTACTTAAAGCTCTTTTTAATTCTCTGCATAATTAGATTTAGTGACAAACCAAAAACCCTTTTTATTAGATTAGGTTTACGATTGTTTTTTGCATCAGTTAAAAGTCCTCAACACACAGATCTCTGTGGATTCGATCCCTAAGTACTACTGCGTTTTCTGTGCACTTGCAGGTTGTGTAGGGTGAAACTTGTGTTTCCCACTGCACTCACATCAAGTTTTTGGCGCCGTTGTTGGGGATCTGTCGCTGTTGACTTGACTTCTTAATCTAATTTCAATCCTAAACCTCAAGATTTTCGAGTTCTGCTGGAGATTTTCTAACTCCTCTTTTATCTTTGGTTTCTTTGCTCACAGGTGCATGAAAACTAGGAGAGTTTCTGACGAAATCGTATTGCCCTTAGACGAGATTGACATGCACAAAAGATCACATAGGAAACTCAGACGAAGAACGCTCAAGATGGCCAATCCTAATGCCCATCGGGAAAATCTTTTAACCGTGATCAGGAGGATCACATTGGAGATGATGACCGTGATTCAGTTCATGGTAACGATTTAGATGCTGCTCATGAAGAAGATGGACAGCCACAAATCGATGAAGAGGGAAACCGAGTTCCTCTAAATCCTATTCAAATCGCTGAAAATCAAAGGAGACAAAACCAGGCCGATGCTGAAGGAAGAAGGAATGATGAAAACATTGTTCCACCAGTTGTTAGAGAAGCCAATCGACCAATACAGCTTGCCAATCCTGCAAGAAGACAGCCTCAGAACAGACTCATTGCCGATTTTGATGCACCTCACCAACACTTTCAAAATCGATCAGCTATTCAAATCCCTGTTCCAAGAGAAAATCATGAGATGAAACCTCAGATTGTCTCTTAGGTTAAGCAGAACCAATTCCATGGAATCTCTACTGAGCATCCAATCGACCACATTGATCTTTTTGAAGAAATCTCTGGAATGGTGAGAACAACTTGATGTGAGTGTAGTGGGCAACACCAGTTTTACCCTAGACCAGCTGCAAGTGCACAGCAAACGAAGTAGTACTTAGGGATCAAATCCACAGAGATCTGTGTGTTGAGGACTTCTAACTGATGCTAAAAACAATCGTAAACCTCATCTAATAAAAAAGGGTTTTGGGTTGTCACTAAATCTAATTATACAGAGAATTAAAAAGAGCTTTAAGTAAAAATTGGTTGAAAAACAGTAAAGAAAAAGCGCTGGGTTCAAGGTTCATCTTTAGGGTTCATGTTCTAAAACACAAGGAATTTAGGCAAGGATTTTCTATGATTCTGAAACTATGATAGACACATGTAAGATTAGCCAACTCTCGTCACCCTAATCATCTAATCACTTGTCCATGGCAATTAACTCTCGCTCTCATGCCAGAACAGGATCATGCTTAGTAGATCGGAATCCATCTCTGTTTACGTATCCTCCGTAGGTAGCTTTCAGACGTCCATAAGATCCAGTTCAGGCAACCCAGATACAACACTCTCGATTAAATCTAGGATCGGATTCTGGGTGATCAATCCAGAATTACCGTTTTGAGAATTGGATGAATGGGAGAATCATGTTAAAAATCGAAATCGTTTTTCCTAAAAACCTAGATGTCATTCGAACATGGGATCCCTTTGGATTACCCTTTCACACAACTAGGTGACTACTCAGACATGGCTGAGGTAGACATCATCATCGGTTTAGAACTAAGAAGAAGAATAGTAAAAGAAACAAAGTTGCAGAAAAAATTCTCTTATTGAAGACAGTATGGCGATGGAGAGCTTCTACATATGCATAAAAATAAAATCTAAAACTATAAATGAGGTCTCTCTCAAAGAGAAGAAAGAGGCTCACTTACAAAAGACCTAAAAATAAGTATTTAGAGTGTTTCTCCAAGTCTTGGGCGTCTAGGGCTTGTAAAATGGGTGCAGGAAGTGTCTTGGGCCTTAGTTGAGCTCCTGAGGTTCGTACATAGGTCCACCGGCGGTGAAACCTCCTGAGCCGCGGTAGGAAGAAGGCTGGCCGCGGGTGAAAGCACTTGTGCTTGACTGGGCTTGTGTTGATCGGCCTTCAGTGCATTGATGATATCTTGAGATATAACCGTTGGATTGCTTTGATTCTAAGTGTGTTGGAAAGCTGATTGTCTCCTCTATAATTTCTCTAAATTTGGGGATGATCAGACGATGAGAAGGTCTTCTTTGGTTGCCAAACTTCTGACGTTCTGAATTTATCCAAAAATGTACTTTTGCTCCAAAATGCACTCTAAAGTCCCAAGTTTCCTGAAAAGCCTTTTAAAACTCCAAAACATGGAAAACACTTTAAAACTGAGTAAAAATGGTCAAAATCAGGTGTTATCAATTCCCCCATACTTAAACATTTGTTTGTCCTCGAAGAAAACCAAAGATCTGAACCTGGAAAAGAAGTTTGAAGATCGCAGGAACTAACAAAATCTCAGAGACCATGCTTCTAAACTAGAGTTAGTCATTATGCTCGAAACAAGGATAGTCTAGAAAATTTTCACCAAAGCACAAGCATAACTAGTCCTTTGATCCGTCATGCGTAAGTCTACACAGTTAAACTTATCCTCCAGTCAACTAGTTCTTAACATTCATTTATAAGTTCCAGTGGTTCTCATCAAAAGGAGTTTAACAAGGCAATCAAGGCTAGGTATTCAAAATGGCTGTTTAGAAGGTGAGACTTTTAGTGTTTAGGGTTACCTTTTCTGGAGAGACAAGACATTATGTAAAACAGCAAGAGAGGGTGGAGCTGTAGATATCCACAGTTTCCAGTCACATTCTTCTTGCTTTAAGATTCTTGATCTCCCTTTTTCAGGTTCTCCTCATAACTCACCCTGACTTAGATTTTTGTCCAGGTTTTAAAATCAGTGCTCACAATTGAATACTTGCAGCCTTTGCTTCAAACAATTTTCGGCTACCCTAGACTCTTTAGGCTTTAGTTTCCTTTCCTTTCATTCTTTTTCTATTTTTTTGAATTTTTTTTTTTTTTTTTTTTTTGGAAAGGGGAAACCGCCTTTGGATTGAGAGTCTTAGGAAGCACAAAATTTACCTTTAAATTCAAGCTATTTGAGGAACCATCGAGCTTTGATAGGATTGCTGCTACTCCTCTTTCCCAAATTTCTTCAGTCTTTCTCTTGAGTGACTGAAAACCATGTTGTTCCTCCCTCTCCGGCGTTTTTGCACATATCTGCCAAAAGAGCTAAAGAGAGAATGCATGAAGTTTGAAATAATGGTTCTGGCTAAAGATTAACTGGCCATCTAGGACAACAAAGAGTGGTAATAATGATGTAAAGATGTCCTAGATATGTATCATGATGTCTGCTAAAACCAATGATGAGAAAATTAGATGTCAAGATTATGTTCAAGTAAAATGAGCTAGTCTATCTTGTCAGAACAAGACTCCATGAATAGAAATCCTCTGGTGGGAGTTCGTAGTGCAAGTACTCTAGCTACCACCTAGTCTAGTACTAACCACAAAAGAAACTAGCATGAAAAGTCTAGAGCACATGGGTCTTACTCATCTTAGTTTTGAGTCAAACATTCCTGAAAAATACTCAAGGTCTTTTAATAAGCATAGAAAATTTTTAAAATTGCAGAAAAAGATAAGAAAAATAGATTAGTACGGATAGACATCCTCCTCCAGACTTAAATGACACTGTCCCCAGTGTGAAAAAGTTGGTGAGAAGATGGTGAAATAAAAGCAAAAGAGTCTAAATAAAAGAAAAGAAAAATGGTGATAGAACCGTGGGCATGATGTGGTGATGGATAGGCGCCTATGTCTCATGGCTGTCATCTGTCTCTGTAAATGAGGAGTCAGCAGACCGGCGGATCTTCAGTAGTCTCTTCATGCGCCTGTTGATATTTTCTTGCTGGTCAAGCTTCTTCTTTAAAGCTGCAAAGTCTGCATCACTCCTAGTGGATGCTCTGAAATGAAAAGAACTGGATCTGAATGAGGATGGTGCAGGCTGTAGTCTCCTGTTGTTTGCAGCTACCTCTCTCTTGGCTTTTGCAGCCAGAAATTGCTTCATGGTCAGAGGTAAGAGTGGCAAAGATTGTAGGAAGTCGCTAGTCTCTGGTTTCCATCCTGGGTCTGAACCATCTCGGAGACGGGGCATTGAATCTGATGGTACTGGTACCCTGTACTCGGTTGAACTGGTGGAGAACTTGTAAGAAAATCCAATTGGATCCATCTTGGCCCTTGTGATAGTCTTGTCTCTAGAGAACTGAGAAAGATCAAACCAATCCTCTCTACGAGGTGTCTCAGCTGAAAAATCAACTCCTGCTGCTATCATAAGCGAAGTGATGATTCTCCCAAAAGCTGGTGAGTAGTCCTGACAATCAGATGTAAGCATCTCATGCTTAACCTTCACTAGGTTCCTTGCAATGATACAAGCAAAGCAAGGAAACCTGGGGTGATCTGCGAATGGTAGCTGTAGTGTCACCAACTCTGGCTTAAGGACATTTGCTTGATTGGCTCGCTAAAACACAATGTGTGCTAGTAGCTTATGAACATAGCGAAAAGCATGATGAGAGAGTAATGATGCCTTGGACCTTCCTTTGTCATAAACTCCATAACCCATCAGCTTCCAAAGATCCTCATATGGATCCTTCTCCAATGCAATCTCATCACAATAAGGCAACTTCAAAGCATCACATATCTCTAATATGGTAAGAGAGTAAGGATGACCTCCAATAGAGAAGGAGAGTGTGCCATCTAGAGCTCTAGAAGTAGCTCTCTTCTTGTAGCTCAAAGTTGCTAATGCAAGGAACTCCTTGGTGTGGTTCTCATAGGTCTGAAAGTTCTGCTCCATGAATGATCTCATTCCCAGCCTATCTAGATACCATATCACATCTTCTCTGATTCCAAGCATCTCAAGAGTTGAGTAGTCAATTGCTGGAGTTGGCTTGATCTTCAGCTTCTCAAGCTGTGCCAAGTAATCGATGTCTGGGTCTATGGCTTTACCAACAAACTTCACTTTCGGCTTAGAGGAAGACTTGACTCTTCTTGGGAAAGATAGCTGAGTGGAGATCTGCTCAATCTTTCCTGAAAATATTCTTCTTTGCGCAGCAATGAAGGTGGATAGAGGCTCATCTTCACTCAGTTGTGTCTCGTTCAATGCATCATATGTCTCCTGCGAATGAGGCTTTTTCGCATGAGGGCTCGTCTTGGTTCAAATCAGTCGAACTTGAGAGAGATCCATAACCTGCAAAAAACAAGATTCTCGATACAAAGGATAAATCAAGCTGCTTTGGTATCGATTTTTATGAACAAGGTGTTTATAGAGATATCACAAACACATTATCATGACAAACAAGCTGTAAATGCATCAAACATTACAAAATCTGAGAATTTCTGGTCAAATTCGACATACTGATGTTCAACACATGAGATTTCTGAATCAGGATGTGGTTTATGCTCACTCACATGTAATGTAATCTAGTTTTCTATCAACAAGAACCAAACAATCCAGATTTGCAAAGCTGAACCAAATAGATCTCCAAATTTGATTTTCTCAAAGTTCAAATCTCAGATTTTCGAAAATTTCAAATCTCTATGGTCTAAATGTTTAATCATGCAATAAACTACCCAGTAGTCTAGCCTTTAGTCCAAAGACAATTTCCAATCATCCTAAGGTGAAAATAAATCATTCTACGAAAACCCAAAATCTGAGTTCTTAAGAAAAAGTGAGAAATTTGAGCTCATACCTTTATGAAAGTGTTATGTGATGATAGATTTGAAATCTCCTTTGAAAAAGAGTGAGATATGTTCGAAAATTTGGAAAGGATTTGTCAAGTTTGAAATTTGTCTTTTTCTCTAGATCTCCAAGCTTGTTGGGGAAGATGTAGAGAAAAGACCTTTTTGATATTTTAAATCTTCTTTTTCTTATAAAAGTGTGTTTTTCCTAAGAATAATTTTATTTTTAAATGTTTAAAAGACTTACCTGGCGTGTTTAACACGGAAATTATGCTTCGGGAATTTCCCGGTTAAATCCCGGACTAAAACGGGAAATTGAAGTTCCGGTTTACGGGAAATAGGGAAAACTCGCCTGGTGACCAAACCAAGGCCAGCCGCAAACCAGGCGCGCGTGCCCGTGGTAAAGTCGAGTCGATCCGCGGCTGAGGGGACGCGGCCGTGGTAAATGATGGGTCGGCCGTGGCTGGATTGATCGCGGCCGCGGCAAATGCCTCCGGGAGTTCATGGTTTCACCCGTTTTCCTGCTTTTTCACTCTTTCTTTTTTGTATTTTCTGGTTTTTTTGAATGTTTTTGGTTTTTTCTGGGTTTTATGAAAGCCTGAAATGGATAAAAAGAAAAGAAATCAAATAGAAAAGAAATAAAATGAAAAGAAAATCATACCAAATGGGTTGCCTCCCATTAAGCGCTTTTGTTTAAAGTCTTTTAGCTAGACTCTTGGCAATATTAGGATTGAGGAGAAGAGACAGGACCCCTTGAATTAAGAGTCCTTGTGGTCCTTCTTAGCCTGAACTTCGGATTTCCTTCATCTTGAATCACAATCTCTTTTCTTTTGTTAAGGATTTTTGCATCCTTGAGGACATATTTTGTCTTCTCAACAATTCCTTTAACATTTTTCTCCTTTTCCTTGCTGATGTCTGGTGGCACCACTATTTTAATGTTCCCAAATTGCCTAGATGCAAGTGCTTTTAGTTCCTTCTTGTCCTCCAACACCTTCTCCTTGTCCTTGTCTTTTTGATTTGGAGCTTGGTCTGGTGTGGTCTTATAGAATTTTCTCCTGTCCACATTTAAGAAAACTAAACATCGATTTGCATGGTCAATAACAGCTCCTACAGTAGCTAAGAATGGGCGACCAAATATCAGAGGTCTATCTTTTTCCTTGTTCATCTCCAAAACTTGAAAATCGGCTGGAATTGTTTTGTTTCCAATGATCAGTGGCAAATCCTGGATCATTCCTTCTGTTCTCTTTTGAGATGAATCACCAAAGATTATCCTCACTGGAGATGGGACAAATGTGCCTATACCAAGTTTCTCAGCAACAGATTTTGACATGACATTCACATTAGCACCAGAATTACATAAACAATCTGAAAATTCAATTCCAAAGATTGAACAAGTGAATGAGAAATGCTCTGGATCCTTAGACTTTTTGAGTCTTTGGTCAGGCAAGCGTTTGGGTACCTTAAGTGGAATGACTCGGCTTTTCTCATGCTCGGTTTCAGAGTCCTTTATGAGAGGTTCAGGTGTCAATCTCCCTTTAGAGTCTGCGACATGTTCTTCCTCCAAAACTGCTGTCATAGGATTGCAGAACTTCAATGGGTTATCTTCTACTCTTCCAGCTAAAACTCCTGGTTGTCTCTTCATTGAATCTGCAGTTTGACCTGTCTGATGTTCCGACTTCTTGACATGGGTCGTAAGAGATTCGAACTTCCAATTCAAATCAGTGTAGATACAATCGATCTTCACCCCCATTTCCCTGAATGACTTCTCATTGCCTTGAGTAGTCTGCATCATAGTTTGTTCAAGCGATTTTACCTGATTACTTAGCTGGGAAAGGGTTGCTTCTAATGAGCTGGTCTGTGCTTGTTGAAGATTGAATGCTGGTCTTTGTTGGAAGTTTCCTCCTCCATAGTTTCCACCTTGAAACTTGTTTTGAAAACTCCTTTGTTGCTGTGGATAGGGCTGATTTTCGGCTCCTTGATTTATGTATGAGCGATTGTTGAAGTTGGCACCAGAGTTCCTAAAGTTTTTGTTCAAAGCTGGACTAAATCGATTATGATATGCCTGAGCTCCCATAAAGTTGATTTCTTCCTCTTGGTACATGCCATCTTCTTCGTATCTTCCATCTTCCTCATTTCCTATAGCAATATCACAAGCATGTATATTCTTGTTTTGAGACTTAAAAAGTTGACTTACCATGCTTTTTAGCTCAGCAATCTCCCTTGATTCATGACTAGTGATAGTCTTCTTTCATCTGTCATACTCAGGGTTGTTGTTGCAGTTAGCTACAGCCAGATTTTCGATGAGTGCCCTCCCTTGTGGTATGGTTTTTGAACTGAAATCTCCATTGCTGGCAGTGTCAAGAGAAAGTTGATACTTCTGCTGAAGTCCTCTTTAGAAAGTGCTTAGCAGGTTTGCTCCAGAGAAACCATGATGAGGGCAGTCTCTCTCATACTCCTTGAATCGCTCCCAGGCTTCATAGAATGATTCTATATATTGGGCATTGTTGGAAACGTCGTATCTTATTTCTCAGGTGGTTCGATCTTGACTTGGTGTAGAAGTGGTTCAGGAAATCTGACTTGCATTCTTCCCAAGAAGTAATAGAACCAGATGGCATAGATTTCAACCATTTAAAAGCTTTATCACTTAAAGAGAAAGGAAAAAGCTTACACTTCACAAAGTCCACAGTTTCTGGAGTTGTTCTCACCATTCAAGAGATTTCTTCAAAAAGATCAATGTGATCCATTGGATGTTCAATAGAGATTCCATGGAATTGGTTCTGTTTCACCAAAGAGACTATCTGAGGTTTTAACTCATGATTATCTCTTGGAACAGGGATTTGAATAGCTGATCGATTTGAAAGTGTTGGTGAGGTGCATCAAAATAGGCAATGAGTCTGTTCCGAGGCTGTCTTCTCGCAGGATTGGCAAGCTGTATTAGTCGATTGGCTTCTCTAACAACTGGTGGAACAATGTTTTCATCATTCCTTCTTCCTTCAGCATCGGGCTGGTTTTATCTCCTTTGATTTTCAGCGATTTGAGCAGGATTTAGAGGAACTCGGTTTCCCTCTTCATCGATTTGTGGCTGTCCATCTTCTTCATGTGCAGCATCTAAATCGTCACCATGAACTGAATCACGGTCATCATCTCGAATGTGATCCTCCTGATCACGGTTTAAAATATTTTCCCGATGGGCATTAGGATTGGCCATCTTGAGTGTTCTTCGACTGAGTTTTCTAAGTGCTCTTTCGTGTTTGTCAATCCGTCTACGGGCAATACAATTTCGTCAGTATCTCTCCTAGTTTTCATGCAACTGTGAGCAAAGAAAGCAAAGATAAAAAGAGGAGTTAGAAAATCTCCAGCAGAACTCGAAAATCTTGAGGTTTAGGATTGAAATTAGGTTAAGAAGTCAAGTCAACAGAGACAGATCCCCGGCAACGGCGCCAAAAACTTGATGTGAGTGCAGTGGGCAACACAAGTTTTACCCTAGACAAGCTGCAAGTGCACAGCAAACGCAGTAGTACTTAGGGATCGAATCCACAGAGATCTGTGTGTTGAGGACTTCTAACTGATGCTAAAAACAATCGTAAACTTAATCTAATAAAAAAGGGTTTTTGTTTGTCACTAAATCTAATTATGCAGAGAATTAAAAAGAGCTTTAAGTAAAAATCAGTTGAAAAACAGTAAGGAAAAAGCGCTAGGTTCAAGGTTCATCTTTAGGATTCATGTTCTAAAACACAAGAAATTTAGGCAAGGATTTTCTATGACTCTGAAACTAGGATAGACACATGTAAGATTAGCCAACTCTCGTCACCCTAATCATCTAATCATTTGTTCATGGCAATTAACTCTCGCTCTCATGCCAAAACAAGATCATGCTTTGTAGATCGGAATCCATCTCTGCTTACGTATCCTCCGTAGGTAGCTTTCGTCTCCTACGACGGGGACATCCATAAGATCCAGTTCAGCCAACCCAGATACAACAATCTCGTGGCTTGGATTAGGATCGGATTCTGGGTGATCAATCCAGAATTACCGCTTTGAGAATTGGATGAATGGGAGAATCATGTTAAAAATAGAAATCCTTTTTCCTAAAAACCTAGATGTCATTCAAACATGGGATCCCTTTGGATTACCCTTTCATCCAACTAGGTGACTACTCAGACATGGCTGAGGTAGACATCATCATCGGTTTAGAACTAAGAATAAGAAAAGTAAAAGAAATAAAGTTGCAGAAAAACTTCTCTTTTTGATTGAAGACAGTATGGCGATAGAGAGCTTCTACAAATGCATAAAAATATAACCTAAAATTACAAATGAGTTCTCTCTCAAAGAGAAGAAAGAGGCTCCCGTACAAAAGACCTAAAAATGAGTATTTATAGTGTTTCTCCAAGTCTTGGGCGTCTAGGGCTTGTAAAATGGGTGCAGGAAGTGTCTTAGGCCTTAGTTGGGCTCCTGAGGTTCAGACATAGGTCCACCTGGGGTGAAACCTCCTGAGCCGCGGTGGGAAGAATGCTGGTCGCGGGTGAAAGCACTTGTGCTTGATTGGGCTTGTGTTGATCGGCCTATAGTGCATTGATGATATCTTGAGATCTAACCATTGGATTGTTTTGATTCCAAGTGTGTTGGAAATCTGGTTGTCTCTTCTATAATTTCTCCAAATTTGGGGATGATCGGACAGTGACAGCCTAAATTTATGACAGCCTAAATTTATCTGGTTGTCTCTTCTACGGTTGTCAAACTTTTGACAGCCTAAATTTATCTAAAAATATACTTTTACTCCAAAATGCACTCCAAAGTCCCAAGTTTCCTGAAAAGCCTTTTAAAACTCCAAAACATGGAAAACACTTATAAAACCTTTAAAATTGAGTAAAAACACCTGCATAAGATATTGAAAGTGATCCATAAAAATGGCCACAATAAGGTATTATCAGAACTCCTGAAACTGTGGACTATGTGAAGTGTAAGCTTTTTCCTTTCTCTCTAAGTGATAACGCTTTTAGATGGTTGAAATCTACGCCATCTGGTTCTATTACTTCATTGGAAGAATGCAAGTCAGCTTTCCTGAACAACTTCTACACCAAGTCAAGATCGAACCAGCTGAGAAACTGATGCGAGTGTAAACGCGGGGTTGGTTGTTTTCGTTTTACTAGCCTTCAGGTTTTAAATTTATAACCCCTAAATGTCTGCAAGTGCACAGATGTGCGCTGTAGTACTTAAGGTATCGATCCACAGAGACTTAGTTGTTTCAGTACGAATTCACTGCAACGCTTAAATCAGATTAGAACTAAAATGGTTTTGGTTTTGGTTTTGGTTTTTTGTTGTCACTAAATCTAAACTAGAAAGCAAGTAAAAAGCAATTGAAAGATAACTAAAGCAGGTAAAGCAAGTAAAAGCGATTAAACAAAGCGAATAGAAGGCAAGTAAATAGCGATTGAAAGTATAATGGAAACAAGGAAATAAGCGAATGAAAAGCAAAGGAATACGAAGGTTGTAAGCGATTAAAGACAAATGTTGGGGCTCAAGGGGTTTTCGCAGGGGTTCATGTACTAAGCTAATTCGATTTTAAACAAGTGATAAAGGTAATCAACTACGTATGTTCTAGAACTCGAGGCACGGAAGTATGAATAGCCTACTTTCGCAGCAGTAAACAACTATCTCTCGCAACCCTAATTAGTAGGTTTCCACTCTGATTCTGGAAGGGAGAAGATGCAATAGCAGAACAAGACTCATCAATATTCACAACTCAACTACAGGTAGGTTTCCACTCCTATAGAAGAATTGCTCGTTTCACCCTAGTTCAGACAATCAATGAAAGCTTTCGCAACAAATCATATCAGATCGGCTTCTAAGTGGCCAGCAAAGAATCACGCAGTAAGATTAAAGGCAAACGAAGAACATTTAGAAGATTATAAATCCTAAATCTATCGATTCATAAGCAAAGACACATGAAATTCCCTTTGAAAAATCCCTTTAAACCCAACTGGGTAATTACTCAAACATATTGTAACAAAGCATCATAGAGTATTGAAAGTGCACGAAATTAAAGAGAAGAAGGAAGAAGAACGAAGAACAGAGAAGCAGAAGGAGGCGCGATGGTCACTCCTGCGGCGGCTCCTCTTCGAAGACGGCGGAGGCGGCCTCTAGGGTTCCACACGAGCTCTCTCTCTCTCTCTTAGTTGTCTAAGTTTCGGTCTCTCTTCGTCCCCCCCCCTTTAGAATGACCTAAAATGGGTATTTATAGCTTCTGGGGTGGTTCTGGACACTTAGGGCTTCAAAAATAACGAAAGGAATTGATCTGGGATTTAATTAAGTCGTCGGGAAAGTGAACGACCAAAGTCCGCGGTCGCGGTGGCTCTACCCGTGGGAAAATGGGTGTTGGCCGCGGTCCCAGCACATGCTCTCTTCCGGAACTGCATTTTCTGTCATTCTTGCATCGGGAGTATCTGAAGATCTAACCGTTGGATTGTCTCCAAACCAAGTGAATTAGAAAGCTGGTTGGATCCTCTATGCTGTCTCAAATTTTGGGGGTGATCAGACGGTGAGAAGATCTTCATCGCTTGTCATACTTCTGACGGTCTGCGTTTATCCAAAATTGCTCATTTGTTCCAAATTGCATATCTTTTGCCCAAGTTTCCTGTAAAGTCTTTTGAAACTCTAAAACATTGAAAACAGAGTTAAAACACCTGCATAAGACATAATTATGATCCATAAAAGTGGTCAAAATAAGGTGTTATCAACTCTCCCAGACTTACCCTTTTGTTTGTCCTCAAACAAACTTAAGTCAGGAAAGAAATTTTTGAAAAATCGCAGGAACTAAACAATATCTCAGTGACCGTACTTCTAAACCATAACTTATTGTGAAACATCTATTTGGATCTAATCTAGAAAATTCTCACCAAAATACAAGCAAACTAGTCCGTTAATCCGTCATGCGAAAATCTACACACTTAGATCTAACTTCCAGTCAACTAGCTCTCTACATTCATTAAGTATATTGTGAATTCTCATCAAAGAGATTATTCAGGGTAGACGGCGTTTCACATTAAGGCTATTTAAGTGGTGGAGCTTAGGTGTTTAGGGTTACCTGAAGAATATGGAAGATGCAAGATATTATGCAAAACCGCAAGAAAGAGAAGGACCTGTTGATGACCGCAGATTTTCAGTCACTTCTCCTTTGCCAAATGTTGCTGCATAATCTTCCTCCTTTGTTGTAAACAGCTGTTCCCCCAGACTTAGATCTTTTCCCGGGAATCATAAAGATAATCTCCAAAACTCCATATAATCAGATCAAGCTTGCCTCAATCATAAAGGTTTTAATTTCCTATCCCTTCATATTTTTCTTTTCTTTTTCGGATTTTTTTTTTTTTTTTTTTTTTTGAAAGAGGAAATAACCTTTTATAAAGAGAGAGTGTAAGGGACAAAATTGTACCAAGATTTTGAAGTTTTTCCAAGGCAAACTGAATTATCTCCTTTTGTTGAATCATTCCAATGAAATCGCAGGTTTCCGTCTTCAGTGACTGAAAACCGCGTTGATCCTCTTTCTCTCCGACGTTTTTGCACATATCTGCATATAGAACAATGAAAAACAAGAATGCATGTGGTTTGAAAGAGGTTAGGTTCGGTGGGGAACTAGCTAAAGATAAACTAGCCATTCAAGATCAACAAAGAGTGGTAAAAGGATAAAGGAGTCCTGAATGTATGATTCGTTTCCCTGATCTAATGCTTCAATGAGAAAATTAAGTCAAAATTAAGTCCAAATAAAATGAGCTAGTGTATCCTGTCAGAAAGAATCTCCATGAATAGAAGTCCTCTGGTGGGATTTCGTAATGCAAGTATTCTAACTACCGCCTAGTCTAGGCCTAAATCACAAAAAGAGCAAAAAAAACGAGGAAATAGCGTAGAAGCACACTGGTCTAATTCATCATAATAATGTTTACTGTGTTCCTGGTTTGAAAACTTTTTGAAAAACATTTTGAAAATTTTTTTTTCTTTTTTTTGAAAAATTTTATGTGTCCGAAACAAACTCAAAACAAATCAAATTTCATTAGTAACGGATGAACATCCTCCCCCAGACTTATTTCACACTGTCCTCAGTGTGATAAATCTTGGAAAGAATGGTAAAGAAAATAGAAATGTTGAAATGTTTAAGTGAACTTATCGTGCTGGAGAGTGCTGCTCGTCTTTTTTATTTATTCTTCCTTATTGAAAATCTGAAATTAAATGAAACAGAAACAAAGCAATGGAAATAGAAAATAAAGGTCAAAGGGAAATAGATAAAATACCAAGTGGGTTGCCTCCCACTAAGCGCTTGTTTCAAGTCATTAGCTTGACATTGTGGTTCGATTAGACTTAACCGGGGTCGTGACACTCCTTGATCTCATCATTGGCCGATGATGGATCAATCAAAAACATCACTTCTCTTTCGTCTTCGGTTTCTTCAGCCAGATATGGCTTTACACGCTGTCCATTCACTGTGAATGAGTTTCCGGTTCTGTCCCACAGGACAATGGCTCCGTATGACTTGACTTCCTTTATCGTGAAGGGTCCTGACCATCTTGAACGTAATTTTCCTGGAAAAAGCTTAAGACGAGAATTGAAAAGAAGAACTTTATCGTTAGGAGCTAAAGTTCTATAAATAATCTTCTTATCATGATATGCTTTAGTCTTCTCCTTGTAGATCTTCGAGTTTTCGTAAGCATTGTGTCGGATTTCTTCTAACTCGTGCAGTTGAAGTAGTCTTCTTTCTCCAGCTGTTTTCAGATTCATATTCATCTCTTTGATAGCCCATAGCGCCTTATACTCGAGTTCTACTGGAAGGTGACATGCTTTTCCATAAACTAGATTGAATGGTGTTGTTCCTAATGGTGTCTTGAATGCTGTTCGATATGCCCATAATGCATCGTCAAGCTTTGTAGACCAATCCTTGCGATGAACTGCAGTAGTTTTCTGCAAAATCGACTTGATTTCTCTGTTTGAGATCTCTACTTGACCGCTGGTTTGGGGATGGTATGGAGAAGCAATTTTATGTGTAACTCCATTCTTTCTAAGAATATTTTCGAAAACTCTGTTGATGAAGTGCGATCCTCCGTCGCTTATCACAATTCTAGGAACTCCAAAACGAGGAAATATTACCGACTTAAACAGCTTCATGACAACTTTCGCATCATTGGTGGGGCTAGCGACTGCTTCTACCCACTTAGAGATGTAGTCTACTGCTACTAAGATGTATTGGTTTCCAAAAGAAGTAGGAAAGGGTCCCATAAAATCTATTCCCCAGACATCGAAAATTTCGACTTCTAGAATAAAATTTTGAGGCATCTCATTCCTTTTACTTATGTTGCCCATCCTTTGGCATTTATCGCATCGCGAGATATAAGCTTGAGTATCTTTGAACAAAGTAGGCCACGAGAAACCAGCTTGTAAGATTTTTGAAGCGGTTTTGAAGGTTGCGAAATGTCCTGCGTAAGACGAGCTATGGCATCCGAATAAGATTCCTTCCATCTCTTCTTCAGCCACGCATCTTCGGAATAACCCATCAGCACATCTCTTATAGAGATAGGGTTCATCCCAAAAATAATGTCTTATGTCTTTCAGGAACTTTTTCTTCCTATAACCAAAGAATTGCGGTGGTTCTACATCAGCTGCTAGGTAATTCGCTATGTGCCTAAACCATGGGGTGTTGAAAGCATCTGCTCGTCGCATTAGAGGACGTGGTGGTGCGGTATTGGCATTGGTGGGGGTAGTATCTATTGCATAGATGTTTTCTTCAGGCAAACTGTCATTTAGAGGCAATCTTGCTTCAACTCGAATTCGTGAAAGATGGTCTGCAACTCCATTATCTGCTCCTTTCCGATCTCGAATTTCGATATCGAATTCTTGCAGTAAAAGGATCCATCTTATCAACCGAGGTTTAGCGTCTTTCTTAGACATTAAATACTTGATTGCAGCATGATCAGTATGAACTATGACCTTAGATCCTACGAGATAAGAACGAAATTTCTCAAATGCAAATACAACAGCTAGAAGTTCTTTCTCTGTTGTAGCATAATTGCATTGAGCTTCGTCAAGAGTTCTGCTTGCGTAGTAGATTACGTGCAGTTTCTTATCTTTTCGTTGGCCAAGCACTGCTCCGACTGCATAGTCACTTGTATCGCACATGATTTCGAATGGGAGTTCCCAATCAGGTGCTTGCACGACAGGAGCGGAGACAAGAGCTTGTTTGATCTTATGAAACGCGGCTAAGCACTCATCATCAAACACAAAGTTCGTTTCTTTGCAAAGCAAACACGTAAGAGGTCTAGCTATTTGAGAAAAATCTTTTATGAATCGCCTATAGAATCCTGCGTGTCCTAAGAAACTACGAATTCCTTTTACGTTTGTGGGAGGTTGTAGGCTGGTCATGACTTCGATTTTAGCTTTGTCAACTTCAATACCTTTTCCGGAAATTCTGTGCCCAAGCACGATTCCGTCTCGTACCATGAAGTGACATTTTTCCCAATTAAATACTAAATGCTTATCTTCACATCTTTGCAGAACTTTACCAAGGTTGCCTAAGCATTTTTCAAAAGAAGATAAATAGACAGAGAAATCGTCCATGAATACTTCCATGAAATCCTCAATAAAATCTGTGAAGATCGACATCATGCATCGCTGGAAAGTAGCAGGTGCATTACACAATCCAAAAGGCATACGTCTGTAAGCAAACATGCCATATGGACAAGTGAATGTCGTTTTTTCTTGATCCTCCGGGCGAATAGGAATTTGGAAAAATCCGGAGTATCCATCAAGAAAGCAATAGTAAGGGTGATTAGCTAATCTTTCTAGCATTTGATCTATGAAGGGAAGTGGAAAATGATCTTTCCTAGTTGCTGCATTCAGTTTCCGGTAATCGATGCACATACGATGTTCAGTTACTGTTCTTGTAGCGATCATTTCATCTTTATCATTTCTAATGACAGTGACTCCTCCTTTCTTCGGGACAACATGAACTGGGCTAACCCAAGTGCTATCTGAGATAGGAAAGATTATTCCAGCTTCTAAAAGCTTCATAATCTCCTTCTTGACAACATCCATGAGATTAGGTCCAGTCTCCTTTGACTTTCGATTGAGTTTTTAGCATTATCCTCTAGATTTATCTTGTGCATACAGAGATCTGGAGAGATTCCAGGTATGTCATCAAGTGAATATCCTAAGGCTTTTCTATGCTTTCTCAGCTCAGTCAACAGCATTTTGGTTTCTTCTTCCGTCAAACCAGAGTTTATTTTGACAGGATAAGTAGAATTTGGTCCAAGGAAGGCGTACTTAAGTCCGACGGGAAGAGGTTTAAGCTCGACTTTAGGGGCTTTAAGCTCGCTCCAAGGATCATTAATTGCTGCAGCAGTGTCTTTAGGAGGTGTAGGAATGTTTGTTTGGTCCTTAAGATCTAGATAGTGTAGAGGTTTCCTATAAGTTTTGGATTTATCAAGCATACGTGTGCATTCACTCGAAATTCCTTCAAGGAAATTGCGTTCATCTTTTGCGGGTGAAAGCGTGACACTTAAAGGGTCGTCTAGAAGCAGATCTTCATAGACTTCCTCAATAATTCCGTCTAACTCGTCAACCCAACAAATTTTGCCATCCAAAGTTGGTTTATCGAAACTTTTGTTCATGTCAAACTGCATAACTGAACCGGCTAGATGAAGGTCAATTTTTCCTTCAGGAACATTGATTATGGCTCCGGCTGTAGATAGGAATGGCCGTCCAAGAATAAGTGGATCCTTAGGTTCTTTTTCTAGTTCTAGAACTACGAAATCGGTTGGTATGGAACATTTTTCGATTTCGACGGGAACATCTACTAAGATACCTACAGGTTGTCTAACGGAACGATCAGCTAGTACTAAAGAAATCTTAGTGGGTTTGAAAGTGTGATGTCCTAAACTTTTTGCTACTGTAAGAGGCATCATGTTTATGCTAGATCCTAAATCACAGAGAGCACGCTCAAAAGCTACATCATTGATGGTGCAAGAAAGTACAAAGCTTCCAGGATCGTTTTTCTTTTCAGGGATTCGGCTTTGCAGGATAGAACTACATTCATGGGTTATCATCATAACGCCTTCTTCAAGAGTTAAAGAATTTGTTAGAATACCCTTCATGTATTTTCTTAAAGCAGGAATCATAGCACAAGCATCTACAAAAGGTAATCTCACATTTAACTGATCAATCAACTCTTTCAGCTTAGCTTTTTCTTTTTCTTTATTAGGGGCTCTTAAGGCTCTAGGATATGGAGGTTTAGGTTTATAGACACGAGTTGGTGGAGGAGGAATCGGGTCTTCTCCAAGGATTTCCCGGGATGAATCTTCTCTTACTTCTTCTCCATCCTTCTCTCCTACCACTTCTCTTTCAACATCTTCATTCGCGATTCTTTCTTTTTCTTTCTCCTTTTCCTTACCCTTTTCCTTACCCTTTTCCTCAACTTCAGGATCTTTAGGAAATTCAGGCTCTTTGTAAGCTAATCCACTCCTGAGTGTGATAGCTTTCACATGATCGGAGGGATCTGCTTCACTTGAGCTTTCGAAAGAATTTTCACTTGGCTCCTCTTCAGATTTTTCTAAGTTTTTAGAATTGGTTTTGACCATTATGCTAAGGAGGGTATCAGAATCCTTCTGCATCTCTTTTAGTTCAGATCTAAGATCACTAATCTCTTGAGACATAGATTTTTCAAGCTCAAGAATCCTTTTGTTTAGGTTTTCAGCTTCAGAAGAGGGAAAACTAGGATAGGAAACAGGATTAGATTGAATAGCCGAGATTGGTTCGGGAGGTGGTGTCCAGTCAGGCTTGGAAGATGTTTTCCCGCAGTCAGGTGGCTCACGACCGCGGTGAATCATGTCTTGGCCGCGGTCAGAACCAGCACGACCGCGGTGAAACCTTGCTTGGCCGCGGTCCGGATGAATGGACCCGCGGTGATCAGAAACGAATGGAAAATCTTGAATTTGATAAACTTCTGCAGTGTTCACCATCCCTTGATCATAAGAATTCATTGGGTTGTCCTAACCTTCAAAGTTACACGTATTGTGTGCCTTGTTTGGTTGTTGCAATCCAAGATGACTCATTATGTGACGGAGACACTTTATAACTTCCGAAATTTCTTCTTTCTTCTCAGGAAGTGCAGAATTACCAAAGGTTACTTGATTTCGGATGCTGTTTCCTAAATTTTTAATGAAAACGTGAGCATCTTCTACAGATCTAGTTGTGAAATCTCCATTACTTGCTATATCAAAAGAGTGTCGTAACTCTAGAGTTATACCGCGATAGAAGATACTTAGCAAGTATTCCTCGGCATATCCATGGTGTGGACAATCTCTTTGGTATTCCCTAAATCTTTCCCAAGTTTCTAAAAGATCTTCATCTTCTTTTTGTTTAAAAGTTCTTATCTTCTTTCTTAAGAGATTTGAACGATTTCTAGTGTAAAAACGATTTAGGAAAGCAGTTCTACACGCTGCCCACGTTTTTAGTGAAGCAGGTGGCAAAGATTTTAGCCATTTGCTGGCCTTATCTCTAAGAGAGAATGGGAAAAGACTACACTTGTGGTAATCCTCATTTGCTGTAATGGTTGCACATAATTCTTCGAAAGTCTCGATATGGTTTATCGGATTTTCAAATGAATAACCAGAGAATTGATTTTGTTGAACTAAATGGATATGGGGTACCTTAATTTCGGTTTTGCCATCGTCTGGTAAAGCTGGTTGAATAGCTCTTCGATCTCCCATGAACTTTTCGAGTGAATCGAAACTTCCAATCAGTTCTTCATCATCTTTGTGTTTGACCGATCCGATTAGCTCATTGTTATCATATATCGGTTCTTCAAACTCATCATCAGACAGGTCATCATCGCTTGGATCACCATCTACACGATTTGGTGGATCACCAAGAGTTCCGAGAACATGTTCCCGGTCTCTCATCTCAAAGAAACCTAAAAAACTCAAAAGAAAAAGTAAAAATAAACAAGTATTCTAATGGATTTAAGCTGGAATTCGCAACGAAACAAATTTAAGTCCCCGGCAACGGCGCCAAAAACTTGATGCGAGTGTAAACGCGGGGTTGGTTGTTTTCGTTTTACTAAGCTTCAGGTTTTAAATTTTTAACCCCTAAATGTCTGTAAGTGCACAGATGTGCGCTGTAGTACTTAGGGTATCGATCCACAGAGACTTAGTTGTTTCAGTACGAATTCACTGCAACGCTTAAATCAGATTAGAACTAAAATGGTTTTGGTTTTGGTTTTGGTTTTTTGTTGTCACTAAATCTAAACTAGAAAGCAAGTAAAAAGCAATTGAAAGAAAACTAAAGCAGGTAAAGCAAGTAAAAGCGATTAAACAAAGCGAATAGAAGGCAAGTAAATAGCGATTGAAAGTATAATGGAAACAAGGAAATAAGCGAATGAAAAGCAAAGGAATACGAAGGTTGTAAGTGATTAAAGACAAACGTTGGGGCTCAAGGGGTTTTCGCAGGGGTTCATGTAATAAGCTAAGTCGATTTTAAACAAGTGATAAAGGTAATCAACTACGTATGTTCTAGAACTCGAGGCACGGAAGTATGAATAGCCTACTTTCGCAGCACTAAACAACTATCTCTCGCAACCCTAATTAGTAGTTTTCCACTCTGATTCTGGAAGGGAGAAGATGCAATAGCAGAACAAGACTCATCAATATTCACAACTCAACTACAGGTAGGTTTCCACTCCTATAGAAGAATTGCTCGTTTCACCCTAGTTCAGACAATCAATGAAAGATTTCGCAACAAATCATATCAGATCGGCTTCTAAGTGGCCAGCAAAGAATCACGCAGTAAGATTAAAGGCAAACAAAGAACATCTAGAAGATTATAAATCCTAAATCTATCGATTCATAAGCAAAGACACATGAAATTCCCTTTGAAAAATCCCTTTAAACCCAACTGGGTAACTACTCAAACATATTGTAACAAAGCATCATAGAGTATTGAAAGTGCACGAAATTAAAGAGAAGAAGGAAGAAGAACGAAGAACAGAGAAGCAGAAGGAGGCGCGATGGTCACTCCTGCGGCGGCTCCTCTTCGAAGACGGCAGCGGCGGCCTCTAGGGTTCCACACGAGCTCTCTCTCTCTCTCTAAGTTGTCTAAGTTTCGGTCTCTCTTCGTCTCCCCCCCTTTAGAATGACCTAAAAGGGGTATTTATAGCTTATGGGTGGTTCTGGACACTTAGGGTTTCAAAAATAACGAAAGGAATTGATCTGGGCTTTAATTAAGTCGTCGGGAAAGTGAACGACCAAAGTCCGCGGTCGCGGTGGCTCTACCCGCGGGAAAATGGGTGTTGGCCGCGGTCCCGGCACATGCTCTCTTCCAGAACTGCATTTTCTGTCATTCTTGCATCGGGAGTATCTGAAGATCTAACCGTTGGATTGTCTCCAAACTAAGTGCATTAGAAATCTGGTTGGATCCTCTATGTTGTCTCAAATTTTGGGGGTGATCGGACGGTAAGAAGATCTTCATCGCTTGTCATACTTCTGACGGTCTGCATTTATCCAAAATTGCTCATTTGTTCCAAATTGCATATCTTTTGCCCAAGTTTCCTGTAAAGTTTTTTGAAACTCTAAAACATTGAAAACACTTTAAAAACATTGAAAACAGAGTTAAAACACCTGCATAAGACATAATTATGATCCATAAAAGTGGTCAAAATACGGTGTTATCAGAAACAAGATACAAAGTTGCCAACAAGGCCCAATAGAATCATTCTATGAAGTCTAGGAGCGATTAGAGGAGTATGAGAGAGACTGCCCTCATCATGGTTTCTCTGGAGCAAACCTGCTAAGCACCTTCTACAGAGGACTTTAGCAGAAGTATCAACTTTCTCTTGACACTGCCAGCAATGGAGATTTCAGTTCAAAAACCATACCACAAGGGAGAGCACTCATCAAAAATCTGGCTGTAGCTAACTGCAACAACAATCCTGAGTATGATAGATCAAAGAAGACTATCACTAGTCATGAATCAAGGGAGATTGCTGAGCTAAAAAGCATTGTAAGTCAACTTCTTAAGTCTCAAAACAAGAATATACATGCTTGTGATACTGCTGTAGGAATGAGGAAGATGGAAGAGATGAAGAAGATGACATGTACCAAGAGGAAGAGATCAATTTTATGGGAGCCCAGGCATATCATAATAGATTTAGTCCAAATTTCAACAACAACTTTAGGAACTCTGGTGCCAACTTCAACAATTTCTCATACAAAAATCAAGGAGCCAAAAATCAGCCCTATCCACAGCAGCCGAGGAGTTTTCAAAACAAGTTTCAAGGTGGAAACTATGGAGGAGGAAACTTCCAACAAATACCAGCATTTAATCCTCAACAAGCACAGACCAGCTCATTAGAAGCAACCCTTTCCCAGCTAAGTAATCAGGTAAAATCGCTTGAACAAACTATGATGCAGACTACTCAAGGCAATGAAATCATTCAGGGAAATGGGGTGAAGATCGATTGTATCTACACTGATTTGAATGGGAAGTTCAAATCTCTTGCGACTCATGTCAAGAAGTTGGAATATCAGATAGGTCAAACTGCAGATTCAATGAAGAGACAACCACGAGTTTTACCAGGGAGAGTAGAAGATAACCCAAAGAAGTTCTGCAATGCTATGACAGCATTTTTGGAGGAAGAACCTGTCGCAGACTCTAAGGGGAGATTGACATCTGAACCTCTCATAAAGGACTCCGAAACCGAGCATGAGAGAAGCCGAGTCATTCCAGTTAAGGTACCCAAATGCTTGCCTGACCAAAGACTCAAAAATTCTAAGGATCCAGGGCGTTTCTCATTCACGTGTTCAATCTTTGGAATTGAATTTTCAGATTGTTTATGTGATTCTGGTGCTAATGTGAATGTCATGTCAACATCTGTTGCTGAGAAACTTGGTATACGTACATTTGTCCTATCTCTAGTAAGGATAATCTTTGGTGATTCATCTCAAAAGAGAACAGAAGGAATGATCCAGGATTTGCCAGTGATCATTGGAAACAAAACAATTCCAGCCGATTTTCAAGTTTTGGAGATGGAGAAGGAAACAGACAGACCTTTGATATTTGGTCGCCCATTCTTAGCTACTGTCGGAGCTGTGATTGACCATGCAAATCGCTGTTTAGTTTTCTTAAATGTGGACAGGAGAAAATTCTATAAGACCACACCAGACCAAGCTCCAAACCAAAAAGACAAGGACAAGGAGAAGGTGCTGGAGGACAAGAAGGAACTAAAAACACTTGCATCTAGGCAATTTGGGAACATCTAAACAGTGGTGCCACCAGACATCAGCAACGAAAAGGAGAAAAATCTTGAAGGAATTGTTGAGAAGACAAAATATGTCCTCAAGGATGCAAAAATCCTTAAGAAAGGAAAAGAGATTGTGATTCAAGATGAAGGAAATCTGAAGTTCAGGCTAAGAAGGACCACAAGGACTCTTAATTCAAGGGGTCCTGTCTCTTCTCCTCAATCCTAATCCTGCCAAGAGTCTAGATAAAAGACTTTAAACAAAAGCACTTAATGGGAGGCAACCCATTTGGTATGATTTTCTTTTCATTTTATTTCTTTTCTATTTGATTTCTTTTCTTTTTATGCATTTCAGGCTTTCATAAAACCCACAAAAAAACCAAAAACATTCAAAAAATCAGAAAATACAAAAAGAAAGGGCGAAGAAGCAGGAAAACTGAAGAAACCGGGAACTCGTGGAGGCATTTACCGCGACCGCGATCAATCCAGCCGCGGCCGACCTATCATTTACCGCGGCCAGCGGCCCGACTCAACTTAACCACGGGCGTGCGCGCCTGGCCCACGGCCGGCCTTGGTTTGGTCACCAGGTGAGTTTTCCCTGTTTCTCGTAAACCGGAACTTCAATTTCCCGTTTTATTCCAGGATTTAACCGGGAAGTTCCTGAAACATAATTTACGTGTTAAACACGCCAGGTAAGTCTTCTAGACTTTTAAAATAAAATTTTTCTTAGGAAAAACACCTTTTTAAAAGAAAAAGAGGATTTAAAAGATAAAAAATGTCTTTCTCTTCATCTTCTCCAATAAGCTTAGAGATCTAGAGAAAAAGACAGATTTCAAACTTGAAAAATCCTTTCCAAATTTTCGAACATATCTCACTCTTTTTCAAAGGAGATTTCAAATCTATCATCACATAACACTTTCATCAAGGTATGAGCTCAAATTTCTCACTTTTGTTAAGAACTCAGATCTAGGGTTTTCTTAGAATGAGTAGAAATTCACCTTAGGATGATTGGAAACTGTCTTTGGACTTAAGACTAGACTACTGGGTAGTTTAATTGCATGATTAAACATTTAGACCATAGAGATTTGAAATTTTCGAAAATCTGAGATTTGAACTTTGAGCAAATCAAATTTGGAGATCTGTTTGGTTCAGCTTTGCAAATCTGGATTGTTTGGTTCTTGTTGATAGAAAACTATATTAGATTACATGTGAGTGAGCATAAACAGCATACTGATTCAGAAGTCTCATGTGTTGAACATCAGTATATCGAACTTGACCAGAATTCTCAGATTTTGTAATGTTTAATGCACTTACAGCTTGTTTGTCATGATAATGTGTTTGGGATATCTCTATAAACACCTTGTTCGTAAAAATCGATACCAAAGCAACTTGATTTATCCCTTGTCTTGGGAATCTCGTTTTTGCAGGTCATGGATCTCTCTCAAGTTCGACTGATTCGAACCAAGAAGAGCCCTCATGCGAAAAAGCCCCATTCGCAGGAGACATATGGTGCATTGAACGAGACACAACTGAGTGAAGATGAGCCTCTATCCACCTTCATTACCGTGCAAAGAAGAATCTTTTCAGGAAAGATTGAGCAGACCTCCACTCAGTTATCTTTCCCAAGAAGAGTCAAGTCTTCCTCTAAGCCGAAAGTGAAGTTTGTTGGTAAAAGCCATAGACCCAGACATCGATTACTTGGCACAGCTTGAGAAGCTGAAGATCAAGCCAACTCCAGCAATTGACTACTCAACTCTTGAGATGCTTGGAATCAGAGAAGATGTGATATGGTATCTAGATACGCTGGGAATGAGATCATTCATGGAGCAGAACTTTCAGACCTATGAGAACCACACCAAGGAGTTCCTTGCATCAGCAACTTTGAGCTACGAGAAGAGAGCTACTCTTAGAGCTCTAGATGGCTCACTCTCCTTCTCTATTGGAGGTCATCCTTACTCTCTTACCATCTTAGAGATATGTGATGCTTTGAAGTTGCCTTATTGTGATGAGATTGCATTGGAGAAGGATCCAGATGAGGATCTTTGGAAGCTGATGGGTTATGGAGTTTATGACAAAGGAAGGTCCAAGGCATCATTACTCTCTCATCCTGCTTTTCGCTATGTTCATAAGCTACTAGCACACACTGTGTTTTCGCGAGCCAATCAAGCAAATGTCCTTAAGCCAGAGTTGGTGACACTACAGCTACCATTCGCAGATCACCCCAGGTTTCCTTGCTTTGCTTGTATCATTGCAAGGAACCTAGTGAAGGTTAAGCATGAGATGCTTACATCTGATTGTCAGGACTACTCACCAGCTTTTGGGAGCATCATCACTTCGCTTATGATAGCAGCAGGAGTTGATTTTTCAGCTGAGACACCTCTTAGAGAGGATTGGTTTGATCTTTCTCAGTTCTCTAGAGACAGGACTATCACCAGGGCCAAGATGGACCCAATTGGATTTGCTTACAAGTTCTCCACCAGTTCCACCGAGTACAGAGTACTACTACCATCGGATTCAATGCCCCGTCTCCGAGATGGTTCAGACCCAGGATGGAAACCAGAGACTAGCGACTTCCTACCATCTTTTCCACTCTTACCTCTGACCATGAAGCAATTTCTGGCTGCAAAAGCCAAGAGAGAGGTAGCTGCAAACAGCAGGAGACTACAGCCTGCACCATCTTCATTCAGAGCCAGTTCTTCTCATTTCAGAGCATCCTTTAGGAGTGATGCAGACTTTGCAGCTTTGAAGAAGAGGCTTGACCAGCAAGAGAAGATTAACAGGCGCACTAAGAGACTACTGAAGATCCGCCGGTCTGATGACTCCTCATCTACAGAGACAGATGACAGCCATGAGACATAGGTGCCTATCCATCATCACATCATGCCCACGGTTCTATCACCATTTTTATTTTCTTTTATTTTAGACTCTTTTGCTTTTATTTCACCATCTTCTCACCAACTTTTTCACACTGGGGACAGTGTGATTTAAGTCTGGGGGAGGATATCTATCCGTACTAATCTATTTTTCTTTGTTTCTTATCTTTTTCTGCAATTTTTAAATTTTTCTATGCTTATTAAAAGACCTTGAGTATTTTTCATGAATGTTTGACACAAAACTATGATGAGTAAGACCCATGTGCTTCTAGACTTTTCATGCTAGTTTCTTTTGTGGTTAGTACTAGACTAGGCGTTAGCTAGAGTACTTGCACTACGAACTCCCACTAGAGGATTTTTATTCATGGAGACTTGTCCTGACAGGATAGACTAGCTCATTTTACTTGAACATAATCTTGACATCTAATTTTCTCATCATTGGTTTTAGCAGACATCATGATACACATCTAGGACATCTTTACATCATTATTACCACTCTTTGTTGTCCTAGATGGCCAGTTCATCTTTAGCTGGTACCACACCCTTTACCCAAAACCATTATTTCAAACTTCATGCATTCTCTCTTTAACTCTTTTGGCAGATATGTGCAAAAACGCTGGAGAGAGAGGAACAACATGGTTTTCAGTCACTCAAGAGAAGGACTGAAGAAATTTGGGAAATAGGAGTATCAGCAATCCTATCAAAGCCCAATGGTGCCTCAAAAAGCTTGAATTTAAAATCGTGCTTCCTAAGACTCTCAATCCAAAGGCAGTTTCGCCTTTCCAAAAAAATAGAAAAAGAATGAAAGGAAAGGAAACTAAAGCCTAAAGAGTCTAGGGTAGCCAAAAATGTTTGAAGCAAAGGCTGCAAGTATTCAATTGTGAGCACTGGTTTTAAAACCAGGACAAAAATCTAAGTCTGGGGGAGTTATGAGGAGAACCTGAAGAAGGGAGATCAAGAATCTTAAACCAAGAAGAATGTTACTGTAAACTGTGGATATCAACAGCTCCACCCTCTCTTTTTGTTTTGCATAATGTCTTGTCTCTCTAGAAAAGGTAACCCTAAACACTAAAAGCCTCACTAAACAGCCATTTTGAATACCTAGCCTTGATTGCCTTGCTAAACTCCTTTTGATGAGAACCACTGGAACTTATAAATGAATGTTAAGAGCTAGTTGACTGGAGGATAGGTTTAAGTTTGTAGACTTTCGCATGACGGATCAATGGACTAGTTATGCTTGTGTTTTGGTGAGAATTTTCTAGACTATCCTTGATTTGAGCATAATGACTAACTCTAGTTTAGAAGCATGGTCTCTGAGATTTTGTTAGTTGTACGATTTTCAAACCTCTTTTCCAGGTTCAGATCTTTGGTTTTGTTTAGAAGCATGGTTTTCCATGTTTTGGAGTTTTAAAAGGCCTTTCAGAAAACTTGGGACTTTGGAGTGCATTTTGGAGCAAAAGTACATTTTTGGATAAATTCAGGCCGTCAGTAATTTGGCAAGCAAAGAAGATCTTCTCACCGTCTGATCATCCCCAAATTTAATGACATTATAGAGGAGACAACCAGATTTCCAACACACTTGGAATCACAGCAATCCAACCGTTAGATCTCAAGATATCATCAATGCACTGAAGGCCGATCAACACAAGCCCAGTCAAGCACAAATGCTTTCACCCGCGGCCAGCCTTCTTCACACCGCGGCTCAGGAGGTTTCACCCCCGGTGGTGTCCGAACCTCAGGAACCCAAATAAGACACTTCTTGCACCCATTTTACAAGCCCTAGACGCCCAAGACTTGGAGAAACACTATAAATACTCATTTTTAGGTCTTTTGTAGGAGATCCTCTTTCTTCTCTTTGAGATAGAACTCATTTGTAGTTTTAGGTTTTATTTTTATGCATTTGTAAAAGCTCTCCATCGCCATACTATCTTCAATAAGAGAAGTTTTTCTGCAACTTTGTTCTTTAACTTTTCTTCTTCTTAGTTCTAAACCGATGATGATGTCTACTTCAGCCATGTCTGAGTAGTCACCTAGTTAGGTTAAAGGGTAATCCAAAGGAATCCCATGTTCGAATGACATCTAGGTTTTTAGGAAAAAAGGATTTCAATTTTTAACATGATTCTCCCATTCATCCAATTCTCAAAGCGGTAATTCTGGATTGATCACCTAGAATCCGATCTTAGGTTTAATCCGAGACACGAGAGTGTTTTATCTGGGTTGCCTGAACCGGATCTTATGGACGTCCCCGTCATAGGAGACGAAAGCTACCTACAGAGGATACGTAAGCAGAGATGGATTCCGATCTACAAAGCATGATCTTGTTCTGGCATGAGAGCGAGAGTTAATTGCCATGAACAAGTGATTAGATGATTAGGGTGACGTGAGTTGGCTAATCTTACATGTGTCTATTCTAGTTTCAGAGTCATAGAAAATCCTTGCCTAAATTCCTTGTGTTTTAGAACATGGACCTTAAAGATGAACCTTGAACCCAGCGTTTTTTTTTACTGTTTTTCAACCGATTTTTACTTAAAGCTCTTTTTAATTCTCTGCATAATTAGATTTAGTGACAAACAAAAACCCCTTTTTATTAGATTAAATTTACGATTGTTTTTAGCATTAGTTAGGAGTCCTCAACACACAGATCTATGTGGATTCGATCCCTAAGTACTACTGTGTTTGTTGTGCACTTTCAGCTTGTCAAAGGTAAAACTTGTGTTGCCCACTGCACTCACATCACAAGTCTCCATGGTGGTGGTTCGGATTAGGGTTCCGAAGATGATGATCAAAATCACGCCTGGAGGGTGATTGATAACACCGGATTTTGACCATTTTTATGGATCACTTTAATGTCTTTTAAAGGTGTTTTTACTCCATTTTCAAAGGTTTTCAAAGGATTTCTATGTTTTCGGATTTTAAAAGACTTTTCAGGTAATTTGGGATAAAGAGGCACAAATTGGAACAAAAAGACTCTTTTGGATAAATGCAGACCGTCAGAACTCTCATGGAGAAACGAAGACCTTCTCACCGTCTGATAACCCTCAAAAGAAGGGAAAGATAATTGGACAACTTATAGAAGAATCAACCAGCTTTCAAATGCACTTGGTTTGGAGACATTCCAACGTTTGGATCTCAAGATATTCCATTAGCCCCAGAGCCACTCGAAGACGGCCAGCAAGTCACGTGACCGCGGCCAACAGCCCATTCCCCACGGTCACAAGCCTCCCGACCGCGGCCAACCACCTATTCCCCGCGGTCACAAGCCTCCCGACCGCGGCCTGCTAACTCCGAACTAAAGCCCATATTTCTGAAGCCCAAAGTCATTCTCATCCTCAATTCCGGAACCCTAGAGACCATGGAGTATTGAAGACTATAAATACTTGTCATTTAGGTCATTTTTAGACACCACCCTTCATACTTTACAGAAACCCTTTTTCCTTTAGCTGTTTTTTATGCGATTTTTGTAGAAGACTGTTCAAGTCCGAGTTCTTCAATAGAGAAGCTTTCTTCATCTCTTTTCTTTACTGTTTTTGATTACTTTTATTAAAACCAATGATGATGTCGACCTCAGCCATGTCTGAGTAGATCCCGAGTTGGGCTTAGGGTTCCCGAAAGGGGCTCTCATAATCGATTAAGACATCTAGGTTTATAGATCTGGGATTTCAACTTTGTTCTCTGTTTATTATTGTTCTTATTGCATGTATGCTTGATTGATCTCCTAGTATCTGATCTAGATAGTTAGTGTTGCGAAAGTTTTCATTAAGTATCAGCTCTAGAATGAAACAGGCGATTTTTCTGTAGGAGTGGAAACCTACCTGCGGCGAGATCGTGAGTATTGACGAGTCTTGTGCAGCTCTTGCGTTCTCTCCCTTCCAGGGCCAGAGTGGAAACCTACTGGTCAGGGTTGCGAGAAACAGTTGGTTATGATCACGACAGTGACGTAGTCATACTGCAGTACTCTAGCTCTAGAACCCCACATATCGATATCTGTCAATCCCAATCTATCTACCCTAGTGTTAAAACCGATTATGATCCCGGTAGAGTTCCCAAAAGCTCAGCGTTTTTAGCCATAGTTTACAAACCAATCGATTTTTACTTGCTTATTTAGATCTGCATTTCAATTGCCTTAGTTCGATATTTTACTTGCTTTACTTGCTTTCCATTCGATTTTTCTACTTGCTTTCTAGGATAGGTTTATTTGCTTTATTTAAGTTTTAGTTTAATTCGTGATAAACAACCAACCTTTAAAATCAATCTAGTCATAAAGTTAAAAACCGTAGAAGAATACCAGGCACACAAATCTCTGTGGATTCGATCCCTAAATACTACAACTGATTAGCTGTGCACTTGCGGCTTTCATTTGTTTTTGTTAAGGGAAAACTTGTTCCCTCACGCAGTTGACACGCATCAAGTTTTTAGCGCCGTTGCCGGGGATTTGTTTCGCTGCCTTTTGTTATTTTTCTTGTTTTAACTTCTGTTCTAGACACCTGATCTCTAGTTCTTTCTTAAAGATTTGCTGAATTATCTTTCCCTTCTTTTGTTTTTCTCTGAATTGCATGAATACCTGGCGCAGACCTGTAGAAAACATTCCAATTCTAGACGAGATAGACAGACACGAAAGAGAACTTCGAAGACTTAGACAAACGCAAGGAATGGCCAACGACGACCAGCCTGGAGATCCTATTAACCGAGCTTTAAATATGGACCAAGACGGGTCCAAACATGGATAAAATGAAGAGAATGATCACAGAGGAGGTGATCATGCTCGACAAGATGGAGAGGAGGATGAGGTTCCTCCAAGAAACCACCAGAATCGCGAGAGAGAAGAACGTGAAGACCTTGATGCACCCATCAATGCAGCCGAATGGGCGCGCTAACCGCCCTGTGCAGCCAGCAAATCAACACCGAAGACAAGCCAGGAACCATCGCATAGCTGATTTTGATGCACCTACTCAAAATTTTGAGAACCGTTCTGTAATTCAAGTTCCATTTCCGAACCGGAATGAGTTTGAAGTCAAGCCTCAAATCATCTCATTGGTGAAACAAAACCAATTCTATGGAGTTCCTTCTGATTACCCAATGGACCATATCGAGCTCTTTGAAGAAATCTGCAGCATGATGAGTGTTGGGGTCAGTTTCACCCCAAACGGATAAAACCATCTCAAAAATGACTAAGTACTGGAGAAAACCGATTTGGCAAGAAGGAACAGCTGCCAGCCGAATATGGGCCGAGCCGTCCCACAAAACAAGTGGGCCGAGCTGTGCTCACCAAGACGAGTGGGCCGAGCTGTGCTCACCAAGCCGAGTGGGCCGAACCGTGGAAGAAGATAAATGGGCCAAGCCGCGAGAAGAACAAAGAGTGGGCCGAGCTGAGAAAGAGGAAGAATGGGCCGAGCTGCTTTTCTTTGTGATGGGTCGAGCCAGTCCTTCTTCAATGAGATGAGCCAAGATCGTAAAGGACCTAGGCCCATAAAAACCCTAGGCAAAGTGCTATGGCGGCGGCCGCACGAAACAATAAGGAAATATTCCGAAAATCTTTCCTGAGATTCTCGGCTAGGCGGTTCATAGACTCTATATAAATAGTCGCTGTAAACAATTCATGATGTAACTTCGGACAACTCGAGAGCAATAAGACTAAAACACTTTCATAGTGAACAAAACCTTCTTTTGATCTTGCCGTTCTTGCGATTACCCTAGAAATTTCGGATCCCTTAGTTTTTCCTTACAAATTTTTGGTTGTGCGAGTTTTGGCTCACACAATTTGACGCCGTCTGTGGGGAGATCGAAACTTTCTTACTCTAAATCGACAAGACTTTACGATCCGAAGAACATGGCGAGCAACACCCTCGACGATAACACCAACAACAACAACAACGATAACGGCGCAGAAAAGGACGCTCCAGAATCAGGCACAACGACGGCGACGACCGAAACCCAAGAGGAGATGCGAAACATGATGGCTGCGTTGATGAAGAAGATCGACGAGCAGAAACGAGAGAGGCTCGACGCGATGATAACCGAGCGACGACACCCAACTTGGAGAGCCGGAATCTCCGACCCGATGGATGGAATCCGGAGACGCTTTGATTTTTCAACGCCTGTAGAAGCCTCGGGGAGCGGCGCGAGAAACCCCTTGGCTCCACCAATGTTTCGTCCCCTCGGCGAACAGACTCCCGCGGCAACCCAAGTTAACATGACCGAGCCGCCTCCACTCTGTCAGAACTCAAGGCGACGAGCCAGCGAAGAGGAGAATGACACGATCGACGTGGACGCCCAACAGAACGATGGAACCACGAACTTGCAACAAAATGGCTCGGCTCGGCGAATAAGCCAAGAAGAGCTCGCCTCGGCACTAAACGGTGTCCGGACTAACGAAATCACCGATCCAGCTCGCAGCGACAACCCGACTGAAGAAGAAGAAAACCTCCAATGGATCGAGAAGACGGAACGCGAAGACGAGCCGAGGAGAGAAGAGCGGGAGCGACTCCCCCAGTCAAAGGGAATGACTCACGTGTAAACCCTCGAAATCAAAGAGTTGCGAGCCTCAATGGCTCGGACAGTGGCAGAGATACGCGCCATGAAATCTCAAGTGCATAATGCGAAAAGTGCCGCGCCGGAGATTGATTGAATGCTCGAGGAAACCAAAAGAACCCCGTTCACGACGAGGATCACAGAGGCTAGGATCCCCGAGCCCGGAAAAGTCAGGATCCCTTTCTATGAAGGAACCACTGACCCAAAAGCTCATATCATGGCGTTCCGCATAGCAATGGGACGAGCCTTCACGAGGAACTCTGCCAACCTGACTAAGCAAGAAAAAGACGCCGCTTATTGTCTACTGTTTGTAGAGCATCTCAAAGGGGCCGCACTAGAATGGTTCTCAAGGCAAGAACGTAATTCGATCAACAGCTTCCAGCAGCTCTCCGCCTTGTTCTTGAAGCAGTACTCGATGTTCATGGATCGAGGCACCTCCGACGCCGATCTATGGACGTTATCTCAAGGACCTAACGAACCGCTTCGAGATTACATGACAAGGTTCAAAGCTGTTGTGTCCAAAGTAGAAGGAATAAGTGACAAGACCGCCCTTGAAGCCCTAAAACGATCCCTATGGTGAAAATCAGAGTTTAGAAGGGAGATGGCGCTGAACACGCCGCAAACAATTCAGGACGCTCTGCATCGATCATCAGACTTTATCGTGAACGAGGAAGAAATGAAGAATTTAGACGAGCAGTACGAAGCGACGAAAGCAGCAATCCGGAGCTCGATTTTAACTCCGGAACTGAAGAAATATTATCACTAAGGATGCACCACGACCAGCATGAACTACGGAACAGCTTGATCCCTGCAAAGGGTAAGTAGGCAGCCCGTCCTTGAACGGGTTCAGCTGTCCCCTTTCCTAAAAGGACGGGGGGGGGGAGTAGGTAAGTATACACCATACTTACACCATATCTTAAATTTTTAGCTCGTCAAGTCAGGTATCTCTAGATTTATTTCACTTCATTTTTTCGTTCACTTGCTTTCACTTCGGCTAGTTTTCATTCACTTGCTTTCACTTCGGCTAGTCTTTTATTCACTTGTTTTACGTCGGCTAAACATTTTACTTGTTTTACAAAGCACTTTATTTTCATTGATCTTGCCTTGCTTCGGCAAAGTTCTACTTTGGTATCCAAACACCGTATGCCTCGTCTCGTTGCTGGCCACAAGGAGACAACAAATACAAAGTTCTCTAAACGAACTTTTACCACCTTTCCTAGGACGAGGGTGCAAGTTACATCCTCTATGGATAAAAATTAAGCGCGCTATACAAATTTCAGACCAAAAACGTATCGGTCGCCACAGTCCACTATCGCACACGAGATTATAAGTCGAGACTACATCGCTTTCTCTAAAACCGAAGTGAACTCTTAAAACCCAGCAAAACTCACTCACCCTCTCAGGAACGCTGGTCTATAGTCATATTCCAAAGAGAACACTATATCGTCTTGAACTTTTGCCTCATCAATGAGAAACCCTGGGTTAATGCCTCGGCAAGCAAAAAACATGCTCAAGCTAAACACTTTGGCTGCAACGCCCGACTCTTCCTCACGAACGATCAGTCTCTCAAAGAGAACAAGGCCTATAAAACACATCACTTACTTGAAAAATACTTTGGCATTAGTCGGAAATTCTTTCTCAAAATAATCTAAAACAGCTCACCTCAATGAGAACCTCTCTCAGTGATAGAATAAATAAATCTCAATGAACAGCCCGAAATCATCTTTGGTTAATAAAAAACAAAACGCCTCGTCGTTATACACGGCTCAGCATCATCTAATGAAAACGCCTCGTCGTTATCATTAAACACGACTCGGCATTGCCAATGAAAATCGCCTCGCCGTTATCATTAAACACGGCTCGGCATCGTCCAATGAAAAACGCCTTGTCGTTGTACACGGCTCCGCATCATCTAATGAAAACGCCTCGTCGTTATCATTAAACATGACTCGGCATTGCCAATGAAAATCGCCTCGTCGTTATCGCTAAACACGGCTCGGCGTCATCTAAACGAAGACGCCTCGTTGCCTATGCATTATCTTCGATCGTTACCTAGGCATCATTTAACTGTACTCATCGCCTAGGCATCACCTCGCCTTGTCTCTTAGACATTAGGTCGGCTCGTTGCCTAGGCATTATCTCTGCTCGTCGTCCATGCATTATCTCGGCTCGTTGCCTAGGCATCATCTTGCCTCGTCGGCTAGGTGTCATCTTGTATCATCGCCTAGCGATCATCGGCTCATCGCCTAGGCATCATCTTACCTCGTCGCCTAGGCATCCTCTTGCCTTGTCGCCTAGCCGTTAACTCGGCTCGGCGGCTAGGCATCCTCTTGCATTGTCCCCTAGCCATCATCTCGGCTCGTCGGCTAGGCATCATCTTGGCTTGTTGCCTAGGCATCATCTTACCTCGTCGCCTAGGCATCCTCTTGCCTTGTCACCTAGCCGTTAACTCGGCTCGGCAGCTAGGCATCCTCTTGCATTATCACCTAGCCATAATCTCGGCTTGTTGGCTAGGCGTCATCTTGCCTCGCCGCCTAGGCATCCTCTTGCCTTATTTCCTAGCCATCGTCTCGGCTCATCTTCTAGGCACTGTCTTGCCTTGTCGTCTATGCATCTTTTGACCTTGTCGGTTTGGCATCTCCTGACTTAATCCAGTAACAAGCCGTATCTAGATCACGTGCGTCGGCATAACGCTTTCCCCCGAAAATATCTAACACGCCTCGGCATTGTATTTTCTGGAAAAGCTTTATTATTAGTCTTTCTGCGCATCGTAGCACTATGGGCGTCTTGTCATTTGGAACGGCACAGTTTTCGCAAAACGCCTCGTCGTTTATTCGGCTCGTCACAGTTTTCGCAAAATGCCTTGTCGCTTATTCGGCTCGGCACAGTTTTTGCAAAACGCCTCGTCGCTAAACATAGCTCTGCACTACGTAAACACCACATCGTTGAAAACAGCTCGGCGCTATCTTTGTCAAAGTACCGCATCTTTTGAACAGCTCGGCATTTTCTTTTAAACAGCCTTGCCAAAACACGGCTCGCTATTATGCTTCATCGAAGAACGGCTCGGCATTTTTATTCCCAAAACTCCTTACCTGGAATTGTTTCGCAACGGCCTAACTCGATGGTTTATCCCATGGCCAGGAGCAATGAACCTCGTCACTATCGTCTCCAAAACTGACGATCTGGGAGGCTAACTGTTGGGGTTGGTTTCACCCCAAGCGGATAAAACCATCTCAAAAATGACTAAGTACTGGAGAAAACCGATTTGGCAAGAAGGAACAGCTGCCCGCCAAATATGGGCCGAGCCGTCCCACAAAACAAGTGGACCGAGATGTGCTCACCAAGACGAGTGGGCCGAGCCGTGGAAGAAGATAAATGGGCCAAGCCACGAGAAGAACAAAAAGTGGGCCGAGCTGAGAAAGAGGAAGAATGGGCCGAGCCGCTTTTCTTCGTGTTGGGTCGAGCCAGTCCTTCTTCAATGAGATGAGCCAAGATCGTAAAGGACCTAGGCCCATAAAAACCCTAGGCAAAGTGCTATGGCGGCGGCCGCACGAAACGAAAAGGAAATATTCCAAAAATCTTTTCCTGAGATTCTCGGCTAGGCGGTTCATAGACTCTATATAAATAGTCGCTGTAAACAATTCATGATGTAACTTTGGACAACTCGAGAGCAATAAGACTAAAACACTTTCATAGCAAACAAAACCTTCTTTTGATCTTACCGTTCTTGCGATTACCCTAAAAATTTCGGATTCCTTAGTTTTTTACAAATTTTTGGTTGTGCGAGTTTTGGCTCACACAATGAGAACAAACCAAGTTCCAGCAGACTATTTAAAGTGTAAGTTGTTCCCTTTTTCATTAGCAGACAAAGCTCACCGTTGGTTGAAATCTTTGCCTGCAGGATCGATTACTAATTGGGAAATCTTTACCCCTAGAATAACCCTTTTGACACCTAGCCTAGATTGCCTTGCCTAGACTTTCTTTGATGAGAATCACCGAGATTTTTAATGAATGTTAAGAGCTAGTTGACTGGAAGTTAGATCTTAGTGCATAGATTTCCGCATGACGGATTAACGGACTAGTTATGCCTGTATTGCCAGTGAGAATTTTCTAGGCTATTTCCGATTGACACATACTGATTGATATTGGTCTAGAAGTTTGGTCTCTGAGATTTTGTTTAGTTCCTGCATTTTCAAACCTCTCGCCGAGATTTAGCCTTTGTTTTGTTTGAGGACAAACAAAAGACTAAGTCTAGGGGAGTTGATAACACCGGATTTTGACCATTTTTATGGATCACTTTAATGTCTTTTACAGGTGTTTTTACTCCATTTTCAAAGGTTTTCAAAGGATTTTTATGTTTTCGGATTTTAAAAGACTTTTCAGGTAATTTGGGATAAAGAGGCACAAATTGGAAAAAAAAAGACTCTTCTGGATAAATGCAGACCGTCTGAACTCTCATGGAGAGACGAAGACCTTCTCACCGTCTGATCACCCTAAAAATTGGACAACTTATACAAGAATCAACCAGCTTTCAAATGCACTTGGTTTGGAGACATTCCAACGTTTGGATCTCAAGATATTCCATTAGCCCCAGAGCCACTCGAAGACGGCCAGCAAGTCACGCGACCGCGGCCAACAGCCCATTCCCCGCGGTCACAAGCCTCCCGACCGCGGCCAACCACCTATTCCCCGTGGTCACGTCACTCCCGACCGCGGCCTGCTAATTCCGAACTAAAGCCCATATTTCTGAAGCGCAAAGTCATTCTCAGCCTCAATTCCGGAACCCTAAAGACCATGGAGTATTGAAGACTATAAATACTTGTCATTTAGGTCATTTTTAGACACCACGCTTCATACTTTACAGAAACCCTTTTTCCTTTAGGCGTTTTTTATGCGATTTTTGTAGAAGATTGTTCAAGTCCGAGTTCTTCAATAGAGAAGCTTTCTTCATCTCTTGCTTTACTGTTTTTGATTACTTTTTATTAAAACCAATGATGATGTCGACCT
>NW_006256901.1:3313509-3328824 GCF_000478725.1 Eutrema salsugineum | reverse complement strand
ATACAATATAGTAGCAGTGGGATTTCAACTTTGTTCTCTGTTTATTATTGTTCTTATTGCATGTATGCTTGATTGATCACCTAGTATCTGATCTAGATAGTTAGTGTTGCGAAAGTTTTCATTAAGTATCAGCCCTAGAATGAAACAGGCGATTTTTCTGTAGGAGTGGAAACCTACCTGCGGTGAGATCGTGAGTATTGACGAGTCTTGTGCAGCTCTTGCGTTCTCTCCCTTCCAGGGCCAGAGTGGAAACCTACTGGTCAGGGTTGCGAGAAACAGTTGGTTATGATCACGACAATGACGTAGTCATACCACAGTACTCTAGCTCTAGAACCCCACATATCGATATCCGTCAATCCCAATCTATCTACCCTAGTGTTAAAACCAATTATGATCCCTGTAGAGTTCCCAAAAGCTCAGCGTTTTTAGCCATAGTTTACAAACCAATCGATTTTTACTTGCTTATTTAGATCTGCATTTCAATTGCCTTAGTTCGATTGCCTTAGTTTAAAACCAATCTAGTCTAGACATAAAGTTAAAAACCGTAGAAGAATACCAGGCACACAAATCTCTGTGGATTCGATCCCTAAATACTACAACTGATTAGATGTGCATTTGCGGCTTTCATTTGTTTTTGTTAAGGGTAAAACTTGTTCCCTCACGCAGTTGACACGCATCAGTGATTCACATCCGCAGGGAGGTTCGCACAGGTCGTAAGACCTTCGCTCGGGATTAGGGTTTCTCCTTGAATGATCCATGCTTCAAAGGTTTCTGAAACTAGGGAAAACAGAAGAAAGAATAAGCAGAAAAATAAAAAGTTAGGGTGTTTATGAATTTGGTTTACTTCCTATGTTGCTTTGGCAGAAACTCGACATATACATAGTCTTCTGTGGCTTCAACCTCCCAGGTTTAGACCTCCAGAGACTAAAATCCTCCCCGGCAACGGCGCCAAAAACTTGATGGGTTTGCGGGCCTAGGGTTGTTTTTTAAAAAGCCCGTTGGTCCTCCAAAAATTTTAAATTTATAAAACCCTAGTGTCTGCAAGTGCACAGATGTACGTTGTACGACTTAGGGTATCGATCCACAGGGAGGATATCTAATCTGCGAGAAACAACAAACTGGGAAGTAAGCAAAGTCATAAACCAATAAAAGTTTTGGGGTTTTTGGTTAAGATCCTAAACTAAACCTAATATAATATTAACAAGAAATGCAATGCAGGATGAATTGTTAAAAGAGCATCTAAAGCATATCGACTCAAACTAAAGACTCTTAAACTCATAGGTGGCGATTTAGACTTCTCCGGTCTACTCTAATCGATGTATGATGGCATTTCCAATTAGCTTCCGGGCGATTTATCTTCATCAGTTTATGGGAATCTGCATGGAACTAGAATATACATATGTATGATTAACCAACTCTCATTATCTTAATCAACTAATCTCTTAGATCTAGCAATTAACTCTCGCTCTCATGCTAAACTTAAGATCATGCATTAGACATTGAATTCGTCTGCTCACATCTTCTCTATAGGTAGCTTTCGACTCCTATAGCGACTATGTTCTTCTGAAGCTAGGTACGGATGATCTGATACAGCACTCTTGTGGCTCAGAGAATAGGTCATAAATCTACTCTCATGCTTTATGAACAACTTAGAAGAGATGAGATCCATAATATGGTCTAGAACACTGGAAATCCTAATCGATATATGCTTGTCGATATCTTTAAACAATTTGACCCTCTGGGACTAATCTACATGATGCAATGAATGATGAAAGACATAGAAAATGCAAAAGAATGAAACAGAAAAGTTAATGAAATAGAAAGGAGGAAGAACAATGGATCTGGGGAAGCATCTCCATCTCCATCGCCTAACCCTAGAAAAACAGAGTTTGGTTGCTCAAAATCTCATTACTGGAGCACACACCCGTTTAGAGTTGCTAAACAATGTATTTATAGGTCCTAAGGTCTTCCAGGTCTCATTTAGGGCTTCTCTGAAGAGAAATGGCGAAGTGGGCTTTGATGTTGGGCCTTGTGGCTCGTCCTAAGGTCCACCGGGGGTGAGAGTCTTCCGGGACTGGTGAACTGGGTCAACTTGTTCTCCATGTATCATTTGATTGCACCGTTGGATCTTTGTGATGTAAAGTGCTATGGAAAGCTGGTTGTCTCTTCTTGATTGTCGCAAAATTTGAGCTGGATCGGACGGTGGGAAGGCCTCCATTTGTTACCAAGCTTCCGACGGTCTGACTCTTAGCTGAAAAAATGGATTTCTTCCATTTTGCCATCATTTGCTCTAAGTTTTCTGAAAAGAGCCTTGAAACTACAAATACACGAAAATCATAATAAAATTTCCTAAAACTAAGTAAAACCTTTGAAAAAGTATTTGAAATCAATGGTGAAAAGTGGTCAAAATCAGGTGTTATCAGAGCTACAGACGGGGGAATTTTGTAGATGTTTCGAAGCTCAAGGACATCATTAAGTCACAGAGTAGAGCTCGGGTTGTTCTCAAATAGGTTATAACTATGGGGTTTTGATATATTCATAAAATCCATCATTTTAAGTTGTCTATTTTGTATAATTCATGTCTTATTTCATGCATTTTAGGTCTTTAAGAATTGATTTATGACTTAGGAATGTGCATTAGGTCCAAGTGAGTCTTTGCATAATTTGAAGTGTCAAAAAGGTCATTTTGGGGATCCCTTGGAGTGGAAGAGGAGGAACCGTGTGAAGAAATGGTGAAGAAAGGATCAAAAATGGTGAACATACGATTTTGAGGTTTATCGGCTAAGGCATTTACCACGGCTAGGTTTTTATCGGCTAAAAAATTTTCCTGGGAAGCTTCCCGTCGACCAAAACATGTACTGGGTGGAGACATGTCTTACCGGATGGTGTTCATGTCCTGATCGTGCACATACCGGCTAAAAACATTACCGGATGGAATTTGGTTCGGTGAAAATGTTTACCGGGTGGAGAAATGATCGGCACAGTCCCTTACCACACAGGAAAAATGTTTTATTGGCTAAGTCCATGTACCACGGTACAGGAACATCGGCCTAAGCATGTACCTTGGTACATGTCTCTCGGAGAAAAATCCCTACTCGCCAATCCGTCTCAAAGAAGTAAATACCGAAAGCCCTTTCCGTCCGATCCAGTCTCCGGTGCCTTCATACGAGTTTGAGATAATTGAATCTAGTTTTCAAAACAGTTAGATTCAGGATATTTGGAGCTCTGATCTGGGAGATATGGCAAACAGAAGAGGTACATATCCAGAAGCAATTCCGGACCACTACAATGCGCCTTAAAGGTCGGCTTACTGGAAAGTCTTTCCGACCTCAGATGGTATTGTGTTATTCACCAATGTTAGAGCTTAATGAATCATCTTTCTTGTGAATTTTGTCTTGTGCCATTTGGAGTTGTGAGCCAAGATTTACGGGAAACAGAAGACAAGCATATCCAGTCGGGTTTCAAAAGGTGTTCATGTACTAAGAGTGTTTCTTCACCTCGTCTTAGGAGCCTCGGTACGGCCACACTGAGGCCATTTTTACGAATATTCTGGGCAACCCCTCGACCATTTACCTCGCCCAAAGCCAAACCGGGGCTTCCCCACTTGAAGACACAATTCTCCAAATGACTAAGTGTCAAAATCACCCTCGCCTTGTTTACCTCGGTACAGACTTAGGCCGAGGGTGTGTGCGAATGAAAGGGATCAAACCTCGACCAAAGACCTCGCCATGCAACACCCCCAAGGTACCTTGTCACGTGCTCAAACTCACAAACAGCTTACTCCAGGGTTTTAGATTCAAAGAAGATCAAAGCACAAGAATCATGCAAAGTTCAAGGAATGTTCTTCATGCTTCAGCCAAGATGCATCACACCCTCGGCTCAAAGACCTCGGCATAGACCTGTACCAAGCCAAGGGTTGGCTCCAGCAACCCAGAAAGGGCGGGTCAGTACCCAGTTTGTGTTGGGCTGACCCAGCCCAAAGCATTCCTTATATATAGTTTTTTGGGAGAAAGCCTAATTATCTTATTTTCTATCTTGTTTTCTCTTTGTTTCTCTTTCCTTTTTATTGAAAAACCGACGTGATTAAGAGATATCTGAAGGATTTCATCATTCTAAAGTTTTTTCTTATCATTTCATCATCTCCTCTTAGCTTCTAATCATGATCAACATCACCTCTTGCAAAGGAAATGGTGTGTTCATCATGATTAGTGAGTAGTCATCTTTCAAGCTTCTAGGTGTGTAGATTAGGATGCTTAGATGTTTGATCTATGATTTTTAGGGCCTAGATTCTCATTTCATTTCCTTAGTTAGCTGTTCTTAATGCTAAATCTTTGCACATCACCCTGATCTAGAGCTTACGCATTTCTCCACCTAAAAGGTGTTTGATGAAATCCTTGAAAGAGCTAAGCTAAGGGCTTTTGCCTTTTTTTTTTTTTTTTGAAAATATGTTAAATTATATTCCAAAAAAAAACTGTTCTCTTTACATCATCTTGCTCAAAGGGAGTAAAGAAATATAGTCAACGACTTAAAAACAGAGAATAGAAACAGAAATTTTTTGCCACAGTTTAGTTATCCTCTGGATTCAAACCAGAGTTGCAAGCCCTCATCGTATCGGTAGTCTCCAGAAAGCCTTAACGAGCTGAGTTGATTACGCATCATATTGTCTAGTGTAAGTACTAAACTCTGTACCAGCTGCGGAGCGTCCCCATGCCTGCGCCCATTCCTCTCTCGCCAAATCAAAGTAAGAGTGATTTGGAAAACATATCTAACCAAATGGAGGCGAACTCGATCCAGGCTATTCGAAGATATTAGAGCAACTATCTCGTCCCAGACATTCGTGTACCGATGACCCAACAATCTTCTGGTTAGATTCCTCCATACTTATTCCGAGTAAGTGCATCTAAAGAGCAGATGTGCTCTGTTTTCGGTTGGAGCAGAGCAAAAAACACAGGATGTTGATATGCATGTTCCCCATTGTGCCATAATCTCACCAGTTGACAGGCGATTCCACATCGCTAACCAAGTGATGAAAGCAAATTTTGGAGTATTTCCTGAAAACCAGACCATCGAGCACCAATCTTTTGGAGGTGGCGGTGGGTACCTGATGTTGTACCAAGTTTGCCTCGAAATGAATCTGTTGCAAAACTGGTCACCTTTCCCTTCCACAAATGTTGGTCCTCCATTGTATTCCATCGTATCACAACGGATAGAGAATCTTCAATTAGATTTAGCTCGTCTCGTCATTGACGTCATCGTCTGTGAGAGCAGATGGCATATGTGACACTTGCATAGGATGGTATGCCCAGAGCAATGAAACCAGAAGTGCCCGTGATGTTAATCAGCGGCCCTTGTGAGCACCATTCATCGTACCAGATTGATGTTTCTTCGCCGTTATTAATCTTAACACGATGAAGACCCCGAGCCAAATCCCTCATCTTAAGTAACCGATGCCATATCCAGGAGCCCTGCATTGAGTTCTCATTTAGTGACCAAAACGATTTCCCGCGAAGAAGATACACCCTGATCCAGGATGCCCACAGCGAGTTCTTGTTCGATAGTATACGCCAAATAATCCGTAAACAGCTTACTGTGTTAGCTTCTCTTAGCGCTCGTAATCCCAAGCCTCCCTCCGATTTCTTTTTGCAAACATCCGACCATGAGACTTTTGCTTTTTTCGTGCTTAGTGTTGGTCCAGACCAAAGGAATGCACTGCAGAGCGAATCGATCTCCTTCATCCAGCTCTGCGGTAAATGAAAAGCGGACATCCAGAAGTTTAAGAGTCCCAATATTACTGAAGCAAGTAACTGGAGCCGTCCCGCATATGAGATGTGTCGTACAGTCCACGATCCCATGCGTTTACGAACCTCCGCTATCAAAACTGCATAATCATTTCTAGTCATCTTTTTGTCATCAGGGGCAAGCCCAAGTAACGAACCGGAAGCGTACCAGAAGTAAGAGGGAATTGCTCTGTGATGTTTACACGATCCTCTTCGGTAATACCAGCCATATATATTGTTGATTTCTGCAGGCTGATTTTCAATCCAGAAGCAGCAGCAAACTTGTCAAAAACATCAACAATTCCTTCCAAAGAACGCAGCTTACCATCTGTAAATACCATAAGGTCGTCCGCAAAGCACAAATGAGTTAGCTTCAACTTTGAGCAATTCTTATGATATCCAAATCTTCTCATTTCAGCAGCCTTGTCAAGCATGCTGGATAAAACGTTCATACAGAGTACGAAAAGATAAGGCGAGAGTGCACAACCTTGTCGTAATCCACGCTGACTCTAGAAATAACCCACAAGTTCACCATTAACCTGGACAGAAAAAGATGCAGTCGAGATACATAATCGGATCCATCCAATAAACGGCTAGGCAGTCCAATTGCCTCAAGTACATTTAAGAGAAATCCCCATTGCACCGTATCAAAAGCTTTTGCCATATCTATCATCATAGCGTAACGTGATGGACCCAAATCTTTATGGTAGTCCTGAACCAGCTCAGAAGCAAGAAGGACATTCTCGACAAGGAGACGATCCTTTACAAACGCTGATTGGTTTGGAGCAATAATGCTTGGGAGAATCGGCTTCAGTCGGTTTGCGAGAATCTTTGAGATTATCTTATAGATAACATTGCAGCATGATATCGGTCTATAATCTTTCATTTCCTTTGCAACATTCTTTTTCGGGATTAAAGCCAGTATAGTGGAATTTACTCCCTTAGGAAGGAAGCCGAATCGGAAAAAAAGACTGAATAGCAGTTGTGACATCTCCTCCAATGATTTCCCACGCCCCTTTAAAGAATTCAGATGTAAATCCATCAGGCCCTGGAGATTTTGAGCTTGGCATCGAGAACAAAACCTTTGTAATCTCCTCCACTGTAACTTCCTTTTCCAACAGCGAACAATCATCATGACAACACTTTTTGTTTAGTAAATTCGCAAGAGTATCGACATCCATGCCTGTGTAGTCCGACGGATTATGGCAGAGAAAATCTCAAAAATGTTTCTCAGCTTCACCCTTGATGGCTAACTTATCCTTCAACACGTTTCCCTCTGAGTCCACTAGCTCTCTAATCGAATTTTTTGACTCTCTTAACCGAACTGCACGAAAGAAAATCTTGTTGCTCTTATCCCTTATATTCAGCTAGTGCAACTTAGACTTCTGTTTCAAATAGCACTCCTCAAGCTCCGACAAATGCTCCCATCTAGTAAATGCAGCCGTCTCTACTTCTACCCCTAAAACCGATGGGGCAGACGCGTTTGCTTCTTGCTTTAAGCATAGATCGTCAAAAGCCTCCTTTTTACGTTTCGACAGATCCCCAAACCTTTCTCTCGATAGTACCCTCAATTTTGGTTTCAGGTCCTTCAACTTCCTCGAAAGTCGATGCAGGGCCGATGTTGACTGAAACAGAGCTGGAGATTGTTGCCAATAATCCCCTACAGCCGGCAGAAACTCAGGCATTTTTGTCAGCGCGTTCACAAATTTGAACGGTTTTTTTACGTTCTCCCTAGTACCATCAATGTAGATTTTGCATCTTAAGTGATCAGAACAGCCCCCTGCTTCGAAAACGCAATAAGAACTGTGAAAAGCTAACAGCCATTCTTCGTTGATCAACACTCTATCCAACTTCTTGTGAACTAACCCCTCACTCGTTTTATTGCTCCATGTATACCAAGGGCCATTGATTCCCATATCAACCATAGATCAATACCTAGTTGTGTCGCGAAAATCTCTTGATCCATGTGTCTCCAGAAAACCCGAGTTCGAGTGGTCTTCAGATGACAGTGTTTCATTACAATCACCACACACCAACCATTTCGTACCCCTGCATACATTTGAGTCGTGTAACGCTTTGATCTCCTCCCACAGGATCTGTCGTTCACTAGCCAAATTTCCTGCATACACGAAAGAACAGATAAAATCCTCTTCCTGGTCTTCCATTGAAATCAGACAAGAGATCATTTGCCCGCTCTTTTGTAGCACAGTGAGTTGCACCTCCTTGCGCCATACAACCCAAATTCTTCCTAGCCTATTGTATTCATAATTTGAAGCAATAGACCAGTCTGCAAAAACCTTTGAAGCAATTCTCAAACACTTTCCCTCCTGCACACGAGTTTCCAGAAGACATCCAAACTTAAACGAGTTTCCAGAAACCCACTCCTTCACCACATTATGTTTACACGGTTTGTTAAAACCTCGAATATTCCAAGAAAAACAACTCATTGATTGTTATTTTTTTGGTTATTCTTCCTCCTCGGTCTCGAAGCTCCACCACCATTGGCAACAGAACTCGCGGTCGAGGACTTGGTTACATATCTATGAGCTGTCTTTGCTGCTCGCTGCAGTGAGTTTTGATTCCCCTCCATAACTTCCCCATCGTTTTCACTCGTAGTATGAGATTGAATCGTTGCTTCGGTATGTTTGTCCGTCGCATCTCTCTCTTCCCCTGTTTCGACTACTTCTGCACTTTCCTCATTTTTTGTTTCCTCCTCAGTCTCATCTTCCTCATTTAGAAGCTCTGCAAATCGCGAACCAGAAGAAGCCTCCACTTGTGGTGGTGAAACCTCCTGCTGCCGTCGTGATACCTTTGAGGGAGAGAGCCATTCGTAATTGTCCTTGGCAATCTCCTTCTCCAAATTCTGAGTCACAGAGGTTAACGATGCATCTGTTATTTGCGCATTAGGAACAGAGTCAGCTGCCATATTTTGCTTCTGTTTTGTTACCGAAGACAGTAAATTCGATAAAGCTTTTTCCACAGGTAAAGTTGTCTCCAAGGCTTTGGAATTCTCCGCAGTTTTTCTCTGTTTTTACTTTGGTGTATTCTTCAATACCACTGTAGCATTGCTCGTCGAGGCAATTAGTGGGCTACGTTGAAGTATTGTTATGGGTCCACTCTTTGCCTTACACTCTGCACCTGTATGGCCCCATCCTCCACAGCCTGAGCAGTGAGGCGGTAACCAGGGAAATTCATATTGAATTTCAACAGTTTTTCCCTCTATCTGAAAACAGTATGACGATGGAAGCGCCTTTGTCAAATCAACTTCAACCGAGATCCTTGCAACATCGAAATCTCTCACCCAAACTGTGTCCGGATGTAACTGCTTTGGAGCACCCACTAGACTAGCCAAAGCACTCAGCCCCTTCCAGTTGTACATCCTAGGAGGTACGTTCTTTAGTACCACCCACAACGGTATTGACTTCAAAACCGGCTGAGCTTCTTCCTCTATTGGGCTCCACTTGGAGACCAGCATCGGGATGTCTTTGATATTCCACATCTTCCTCCTGAGCACTCGATCCCTAATGCCTCTGTCGTTGATGCGGAACTTCACCGTTGTTACATTCACAACATACACATCGATTTTTGCAGCTTTGTTACCCAAAGGCCAAATCTTATTCACAATCATGTGAATACATCCAACATGAGGAGCAGTTTTCAGGAACTTCCCCAAGATACAATCCTCCCACATTGGCGCTTCATTCAGAATCGAATCTGGAACTCGGAAAACTTCACACCATCTATATCCTCTGTCTCCAGATTATACATCTGCAAAACCTATTTCCTTTGCACTACCTCCGACCACTTAGTCGCCCGAACGTCACCTTGCTCCTTCCCAGAGACTCGTATCTCCTGCTCAGTGAAAAGAGATTCCTGCAGAGGATCCGCTGAAACCCGATCTCCCAAACCCTTCGCCACCTCCGTTTCCTGAGTTTCGTCCACCGCTTTCTCCGCTGTGCTCTCCACTAATGCCTCTTTCTCCATTGTCCCCGAGATCTCCATCGCCGCCTGAGCTTCCTCCGATGACGGGGGGACCTCCTGTCCCGGCGCCGCCATGACTTGCGGAGGAAGTTTGATGAAAACCCTAGTCGCCTTTTTATCGCCTAATCGCCTTTTTGTTAATTGCTTGCTTTTCCGTTCAGAGCTTATGCCTTTTTCATCATGAGAGTGATAGTTTAATGTATAAATTACATATTAGAACTGTTTCTTAATGCTCACTGATTCATGCTTCTCAAGTGGAAATTTGGTATGAAAGAGGATTAGTGTAGAGATTGATACCTTCATGATAGGATTAGTCTAGATTGAGATCATGTGATTGCTTGTTGCATCTTTGTGTGTAAGATTCAGTCTCTCTTAAGTAGAAACTGTCTGGTCATTATTAGACTTGAACCTTTATGCTTGTTGATTGCTTAGTCTTGCTTAAGGTGAATTAATCTTGATTAAGTGATTTGCAAAGGAATTATTGTCATGGGAGTAAATTAATATGCATTTGAATTCTAAACTAAAGAGTAACAAGTGTTGCATTATGTTCTTAACATCATGAATCAATATCTAAAGTACCCTAATCAATGATCACATCTAGAGGTTTAGTGTTTATCATTTGTTTAATCACCATCATCTTGTTTAGTTTGCTTGTTTAGTTCATTGATCATATTGCTTTGCTTGTTTATTGTTTATGTTTTCTTGTTTCTTAATTACTTTGTCACCAAACCCATCTTTTATTAAGCTTGATTTAAGAACTTATCACATAAACTAGTGTCTAGCAACCACACTTATGGATTGATACCCTTTATGCTACAACAGCTTAGGGATTGATAACCCATCTAAAAGCCTTAAAAACTCTTAGTTATCAGGTTTGCGCGTTGCTAACACTTGGACGTCACTACCAGCGGAATATTGATATGAGTGAACAGTGGAATCACAACTAAGGTCAATTTCGGAGGTAACTTCAACGAGATTTAAGGGGACCGAGCTCTCAGAATCACTCTCACTATCAGACATTATGGGTTCCTAATATAAAAGTTCCCTAATTTAGAAGATTGAAAGAGCTCTGATACGAAACTGAAATAAAGCTACAGGCAAGGTTACATGGAATCTAAAGAGAGATGCGAGATAAGAGAAAACTCTTACCCTTAAAGCTTTGAAAATTGGAAGTTGTTACTGAAGTGACCAATCCTGAGCAGAAATGACAACAGAAGAATCTCAGCCAAAAAATTAGGTGAAGCAGAAATGGGAGCGAACTGAGCTTAAGATAACACCAGAAAACGCAGAGTACCAGCAACTCTCATAGTGAATTATGGAGAGAAAAATATCAGCAATTACAAAAGTAAAAAGCTGTGTGTGTGAGCCGCTAGTGAAAAGAGGTCGTGAGGGAGGTGAGGTAGACAATATCTCCTTTTAGGTCAGGCTGTTGGGCTTATAAATCTTAAAGCCCATTTGACTAAAAATTTGGTGCAATGGGAAAATTTCTCTCGCGTGGCTAAAGGGAATGGGTGAAGCCCATTTAAGTAAAAATGGTGGGCGATTTTGAAGCCCATTACATGGTCAAGTGTGTGTGTTTTTAACAAAGCACATCATGATTCTTCTTCACGTAAAGATGAAATTAAAAGTGCTATGTTTGCTATTGGGTAATCAACTAGTAGTGTCCACACATCTGATTCAACATTAATGTTAGTGAATATCTTCAAAGTAAAACTCTTTATGTCTCGATAGAGATAATGTGAGGTCTACTACTCTCTAAATTCTAAAATAGAAGTTAGAGAGTAGGGGGGGGGGGGGCAAGTTGTAAGGTGAAATAAAATCAACTATAGGATCTATCAAGTAGGTTCGACCCGTGAAAGGTTTGGCCAATGTAAGGTCTGAATACGTAGTAGGGTCGGACCGACATACGATCCAAATAATGGAAAAAAGTTCGATTAACAGAAAGTTCGAATAAAGAAAAATTTTAACCGACAAAAGGTCCAAATCTTCTAGAGATAAGTACTAATAACATACATGTCATCCTAATCCGAAAAGGCTTAGGGTTTGGGAAAGGCTTATAACAGGAGGAGCTCCTGAAAGACAGAGGATATGTAGAAATAAGAGGAAAAAAACCCTAGAGAGCATATTTTGGCAATAGCTTAGCACCTGCGATATACTTGTAGTTTGGAGCTTTGTTATTGGAATAAAGATATCTTTTTCTTTTATCGATCCATATAACTATCTTTCAGTCGAACCTGTTAAAATTTCCCCAAACAGTTGGGGGCTAGAAGGAGGGGGTTTACAGCTTTAACTACGTGAGACATGTCGAACAGAGAAGATAACAATAATGTCCCTGGGAACACCAATGTTCCAACTGATCATGCTGCTCAATTAGAGTAACTTATAGCCCAGATGAAGCAGAATGAAGAACGACTTGCAAAACCAGAAGCAGAAAACGCTTCCTTGAAGGAGGCAAACACTACTCTCATTGGTGATGGAAACACAGATGTCGATCCTCGTGCCAGATTTCGAACATGGGTCCCCCCAATGTTACCATTGGATGATACTGTTCGACTAATGGGTAATAGAAACAGGCAGCAATATGAAGACAACATACAAGACGATGATGGAACGCGTGCTACCCAAACTATACATGCACCTGTTGGTCCGACAATTCATCCAACAGAAGACGTCCAGCTAAATCATAAGATTTCCAAACGAATAGAAGTTATGGAAGCTTTAATCGGATGACTTCCATGAGTAGCTCCCCCAATCACGAAAAGTGCCCCTAACTCATATGCTGATACCTCGTTCACGGACGCGATTGCATTGGTGGAGATGCCAAGAAAGTTTACACTTTCTACAATGAAGATGTACAACGAAACGACAGACCCGGATAACCACATATCACAATACAAACAGAGAATGTTTACAACAACCATCGCAAAGGAACTTTGCCAAGCTACAATTTGCAAAGGATTTGGTTCAAGTCTTACGGGACCAGCCCTTCAATGGTTTACAAATTTGCCAAACGCTTCAATTGACTCCTTTGCATCATTAACAGATTGATTCGTTGAACAGTTCGCAAGTAGTAAGAATTTGGAGAAGACAGCCGACGATCTTTATGAGGTCGTGCAGAAGAAAGGTGAATCATTGCACAGTTATGTGGGACGATTCAACAAGGAGAAGGTGTCTATACCAGCATATGTCACGTCTACTGCAATTTTGGCTTTCAAAAGAGGTTTTCTCCAAAACGGTGACCTGTATAAAGAATTGACGAAATATCAATACAGGACAATGGAAGACGTGCTATTTAGAGCATGGACACAAATCCGGTGGGAGGAAGATCCAGCCTACGAGCTTCGTCACTCCCCACGCTTTGATTCATGTGTGGTGAGAGATGAAAGATCAACCAGAGATGACAAGCCGTATTAAAGACCTTGCAGTGAGAATGCCAGCAGGAGAAACGACAACAGAGACGCTCATCGACCAATCAGCAGGATTGAAAGTGAGAGGCGACCACCATCAACTTGGCCTGACATGAGTAACCTTTCACTTTCTCCTGTAGAACTGGTTGCTGCTTTGAACCAGATGAGTGTAATGGTAAGATGGCCACCAAAAATGAAGGCACCTGCAGAAAGGCGTGACACTTTAAAATGGAGCAATTTTCACAGTGATCACAGTAACTGGACAGAAGATTGTGTCTCATTGAGAATGAAAGTGAACGAATTATTGAAGAAATGCCACTTGAGAGAATATCTAACTGATATAGCTAGAAATCGCTTTAATTAAAGAAATAACGAGAGGACGTCAAAAAAATCTACTCCTGGGTGACCTCCGAAGCACGATCGTATCATTTATGTTATCTATGGAGGTTCGAAGATCAGTGGAATATCACATTCAGCTGCCAAGAGGAGCACTAGAATTGCTAAAAGTCATCAGGGAGATAGTCGAGTAAGGTGTGATGTTATGCCAACACACGTCATAAGCTTCACATCTGAGGAAGGTGGAGAGGTATTAGCTCTGCATCATGAAGCACTGGTCATATCCTTAACAGTCGCTAACAGTTTTATGAAAAGGATGTTGATTGATAATGGGAGCTCGGCAAACATACTCTTCGTAGAAACTTTCAAAGATTAGGCCTAGACGAGCCCGCACTAACGCAAAAATCTACTCCACTGGTCGGTTTCAGTGGTGAGGTTAAAAAATTGTAGGAGAAGTGACGCTGCCTGTGTATGCGGGAGGAATCAACAAACAAACAAATTTTTTTGATACTCGACTGTGCGTCAGCTTACAACACGATTATGAGACGTCCTTGGATTCATGATATGGGAGCTATGCCCTCAACCCTCCATCAAGTCATCAAGTTTCCTACTCCTTGAGGGGTTAGAGAGATCAAAGGAGAACAAAAAATTCGCGTTTATGCTATCAGACAGCAATGAAAGGAAAATGTCAGCAGTTGTATCAACTGCAGAGTCCACAAACGATCCAACACAATGAAGAACCAGAGGTGGAACAACTTGATGAAATACCATTAGTGGAAGATGAACCTGATAAGAAGGTGAACGGCGGTTCGAAGCTACCAATCTACATAAGGAGGAGCTCCCGAAAGAGAGAGGATACGTAGCAATAAGAGCACAAAAACCCTAGAGAGCATATTTTTGCAGTAACTTAGCACCTGCGATATACTTGTAGTTCAGAGCTTTGTTATTGGAATAAAGATATTTTTTTCTATCGATACGTAGAGCTGTCTTTCATTCGAACCTGTTAAAATTTCCCCAAACAATAGGATGGTAGTAATGTTCCTAAAATGTAATTAATTTCATTAAAATCACGAAAGAATAAAACTTTTAGTGAGAAATTATTAAAATGTTTGTAGACACAAAAAGGACTATTTGGACTTCGAATCCCAATTTAATAAAGGGGCGATAATCTTCTTCACCTAGCCACATAGAATTAAAACACATCCAATAAAATTTTCTATGTGGACATCCTGAAAAGCATTTACCTTCAACTTTTATAAGTAATCGATTCATTGCATATCCTTAGTTTTTCATATCTATTTTTTTTGCTCATCAAATTTTAGGATAGTTTGATGGTAATAAAATTTTCATCATTGTTTTGACATAACTTTTTTTGTTGCAATAAATAAATCGTGATATGCAGTTGAGGCTGAACCGCTCAAAAATGTTAACGATGAAAATAATCAGACCGAAGACACACAATCACATACTCCTCTAATGGACACACCATTTCTAATGGATATACCATTTACAGAATCTGAAGGTATCACTGATGAAACCCAGAAGACAACAACATCTCTTCCTATGATGGTCACACCACTCCTAATGAATAAACCATTTACAGAATCAGGTGGTGCCATTGATGAATTCGAGAACTCAACAACACCTCTTCCTATGATGGTCACACCACTTCAAACCATTATACTGTTCAAAAGACTCCAAGAAAAACTATTTGGCTTCTGATGCTGGTCCTAGTACTGGTCTTATCAAAAAAGAAGGTAGTAGGCCAAAGGGTTCGAATAACCTGTAGGTAAGTGTGAAGAAGCAGAAAACTT
>NW_006256901.1:3309730-3313310 GCF_000478725.1 Eutrema salsugineum | reverse complement strand
GGTCAGAGAGTGTTCTCTTCTGGAAGATAGTAAAACCGACCCGACAATACACAGACCCTCGCATGTCTGAGAAAAGTGAGATTGATGAGTGCAAGAGACAAAGTTCGTAGACCCTCATTTTTTCCTCAGCACTCGATTTTCTATGGGACGGTTTATCTCTTAGCATCTAGATCCATCTCCTCCACTAGGTTTTGACGATAGCTTCTATGTTCTTCACCCAGATAAATCTATTAGACTTCTTCAGAAAATGAGAGACCCAGAGAGAGGAAATTGAGGAAAATTCCGCGCATCAGGGCCAAATCAGCCACCTCTTAGTTTTCAGTTTCTCTTTCTACTTTTGTTATCCCCGGGTTGAAATTTGGAATAAATGTAACCACCTTGCTGTTGGGAGCATGAGTTTTCTTCTTCTTCACGCTTACCTTCAGGTTTTCGAACCCTTTGGTCGACCACATCTGCTTTTGATAAGACCAATACTAGGACCAGTATTAGAAGCCAAATATTCTTAGTTGGAGTCTTTGAATGGTATAATGTTTTGAAATGGTGTGGCCATCAGAGGAAGAGGTATTGTTGAGTTCTGGATTTTATCACTAGCACCACCTGATTCTGTAAATGGTCTATTCATTAGAAGCAGTATGACTATCATAGGGATATATGTTATTGTCTTCTGGGTTTAATCACAAATACCATCAAATTTTGTAAATGGTATATGCATTAGAAGTGGTGTGTTCATTAGAACAGTTGGTGATGATGTGTTTTCGGTCAGATATATGATTATCGTTAACACTTTTGAGCGGTTCAACCTCAATTGACACCATAGTTTATCTATTGCAACAAAAAAAAATCATGTCAAAACAATGATAACAAGTTTATTACCATCAAATCAGCATAAAATTTGGTGAGGAAAAAAGTATTAAAAACTAAGTATATATTTGATAAAAGATTATAATAAAGAGCATCAAATACAAGAAAAAAAGTAAATAAAAAACATCATGAAAAAACAGAAAATTTAAGACACAGATTAACTAAATAATTATATATATTGCGAAGATTTTTACAAATTGCTGAGAACATTTTAAAGGTTATAAATATATATATATATATAATATATATCTTAATTAACTTCAATAACATATAAAAGATTATAAATGGTAATTATGGTCTAAAAAAAACATCAGAGGATAAAAGTTCAGTCTATGTTTTTGTCAATATTGGAACTGCATATTGTCTTTGAACTGCATAATAATTATATGTTCAGATCTGAATTCCAATGAACATTGTACTAAGAAAGAGTCCTTTTTTTTCAAAAAATTGAAATTCATGAAAAATACAATTAAAAATAACGCTTCATAAACAAGATGACTTTCAATCAAATATTTTGGATCAAGTTTTTAAAAAATAATAAATAGATCTAAAAAATACAGTATTCAATCATAGTTTAAAAATTTAGATAAATAAAAGTATAACCTCAATTTGAACCCAAACATGAACAAAAAAGCATGAGATAATAATAAACAACAAAGAAATGAAGAAAGCATACATAAATCACAATACGGATTCATAGACTATATATATATATATATATCAAAGAATTAAAACAGCAAATTGACGTATACCTTTGGAAGAACGAACAATGAAAATTATGAATGGAAAATGATTGAAGTAACAATATATAACAATCTTTGGTATTTGGTAGCATGGTCAAAAGTAAAGATAAGATCTCTTTTTTATATAGCATTTCATAAGTATCACATGTTATTGTTTACATAAAAACTTGTCCGTTCGATCAAGTGTAATATATCTTCACCATCCAAATTATAAAAATAAATAACTGGTGATTTTTTTCTATCCATTCACTGTATATAGCTAAGAAGTTTATACTATTCCTAGATCTTTTTGCCAGTTTTGCCCAAAATATTAATTAACCTAAATATAAAAATCTTTTTCTTCCAAATTTATAATCTTATCTACATATCTATAATTATTTCCACTTTTTGAAAACTTTGAATGGTTTGATATATATATATATACCAAAAATATCAAATAGTATGAGTTGTATAATTGTATTTATATTCTTATCTTCCAAATATTGTTTACATAAAGAATATATGAAACTTATCTTCTCAAGCTGTATACTACGTGTCTTCTCAACACGTATACTTTGTGTATTCTCAACATGCATACTTCGTGTTTATATGAGACTTAAAGTAAAAAAGTATATAACCCAGTTTTTACAACAGTTATGAGTGAAATTTTTCATCTGCTTTTTAGCGAACTTTGGATCTGCATATATATATATATATATAACATATGCCATGAAATCTGACCCTAATTATCGATATTTTAAAAAGTATCTAAGCCAGAGAAATTGATTTGATCATCTTAAATTTCAAAGAAGTAGAGCAGAAGGAGCAGAGATCTACAAAAGTATCATTCTATTAAAAATGTTTAACATATGCGAGGCAACTATATATATTGATTTGAGCATCTTGAAAATCAATGAAGAAAAGCAGAAGGAGAAGAGATGTTAACATATGTGTTATATCAATTAAAAACATATAAAACAAAATTAACTTCTTAGGGATAAAGTCAAGAAACGAGTCAGAATCATATTCAATTATGTATACCATTTTTATGAATGGGAAGAGTATCATATCTCCATTGGAGATTAATATCCTCAGCCTCACTAAATCGCATAAACACCTTAACAATCTCAAGAGTAGATAATCCTGAAAAAAACATGAAACCTTCAGTGTTATATTTTCTCTTTAGAAGTTCAACATAAAGTACCCAAGAACACAAGGAAACTAATCAAATTTGACAAAAAAAAAAGATGGAAAAAGTTGCAGCAATATTATTGAACATAACCTTCTACAATACAGTTTCGAAGAAAGTTAAATCAAATAATTTCTAGACTTTTTTCGTCAAGGTTTTGAAGATTTGAGAAGCTTTAGACCTTCTTCAACAACGTCTAGAGATAGATCAAGGAATGAAAATCAACAAAGAAAGAGTCCAGAGACGGAAAACAGAACTCAAGAAGACAAAGATGAGAGTTCTGAAGATGAAGAAATGTTCTTTGATCTGTTAGAGAACTATCTACTTGCAAGAGATAGGCTTTGGAGGAAGATCAGACCGCCTCCAAAGTATCATGACTCAAACATTGTTGGTTTTGCATTAATCCATTTTTAGGTTTATGCTCTACCCCGAGTAAAAGGAAAAATTTGCCCGATTTTGATTTGCACATATAGGACAAATGAACCAAATACCGCGTCTTTTTTTTACTACTCCTTCTTTTTTTTTTCAATTCATTTATTTCACATGTCTTCTGTCAAATAGTGAACAAATTTTGAATTATATTATTTATTTGATCAACCGTTTTAGATCACCCGGTTTCAATTTTTTGTATTTTTTAATAGAATTTTTTATCATAACTTTGCAGATCATATAAGTAGTAATTATAAAAATTTTATATATTAATTATCAATTGGGTTTCTGCTAACAGAGCCTTGATACTTAATTTTATTAGGCCAATCACGTAAACCATAAACACTTTTTGATAATCTAATATCAATCTAAAACTCCC
>NW_006256901.1:3171218-3309366 GCF_000478725.1 Eutrema salsugineum | reverse complement strand
GTAAATAGGTTTACAAGAGAAACCAGGGATAAAGGGGGTTGAAGAACCAAGATTCAAGACTCGGTTGGTTGCAAAGGGATATTCAAAAAAGATAAGGGATTGACTACCAAGTAATATTATCTCCCGTAGTCAAACATGTATCAATCCGATTGTTCTTGTCTTTCATGGTTGAACATGATATGGAGCTGGAGCAGATGGACGTCAAGAAAGCTTTCCTTCATGGAAATATAGAAGAACACATTCTCATGGAGCAACCTGAAGGTTATGAGATAGAGGAGGGGTAAACGTTGTGTGTCTTTTGAAGAAATCTCTTTACAGTTTGAAGCAATTTTCTAGACAGTGGAATCAAAGGTTTGATTCATTCATGCTCAGTGCAAGATATGTAATGATTACTGCATCTATCATCAGGAGCTAAAGGACAGGTCATACATCTACCTGTTGCTGTACGTAGATGATATACTCATTGCTTGCAAGGATAAAGAGAAAATCAATTCTCTGAAGGAGATGCTGAGGTCAGAGTTTGAAATGAAAGATATGGGAGAAGCCAAGAATATTATGAGCTTGCAAATCAAGAGAGACAGACATAAAGGGGTTCTAGAGTTATTTCAGGAACAATACCTTGACAAGGTTCTGAAAAATTTCAACATGGATCAGTGTAAAGGAGTCAAGATATGACTAGGAGTACATTTCAAACTCAGAGCAGCAACATATGAGGAACTTGAGGATCAAGCAGATTATATGAAGCTGGTGCATTAAGCAAGTGCGGTGGGATCGGTTATGTACTCAATGATTAGGACTCGAGCACATCTAGCTTATCCAGTTGGGTTTATCAGCAGATACATAGGAAAGCTGTTGAAAGAAGACTGGAGAGTCGTCAAGTGGGTTCTGAAATATATCAAGGAGACTAAGAGTAAGAAGCTGTGTTTCAGGAAACAAGACAAGTTTGAGATCAAGGGTTTTGCCACTCAGATTACGCTGCAGATAAGGACAAGAGAAGATCTGTTACCAGCTATGTATTTATTGCAGGAGGTACAATGATCAGTTAGAAATCAGGGTTGCAGTGGGTTGTTGCATTGTCCAAGATGGAAGCTGAATATATGGCTCTTACAGAGGAAGTTAAATAGGGTATATGGTTTGAGTGCAGAGTTGGGGATGACTCAAGAGCTATGGAGGTTCATTGAGATTCTCAGAGTGCCATTTCATTGGCAAAGAACTTGGTTCACGATGAAAGAACCAAACATATCAATGTGCTGCATTTCATTAGAGATATGATTACAGAAGAGAAGATTAAGGTGGGTAAGATTGGTACAGCTCATAATTCGGCTGAAATTTTTACCAAGACAGTTCCAGTGAGCAAGTTTGAGGAAGCATCAAATTTGCTTGGTTTGATTTCAAAGTGAGAGATCCAAAGATCCGAAAAAGGAAATCCAAGAACTAGAATCAAGAAGATGTGATAGTCATTCAGGGCAAGGTGGATTTTGTTGGTTTTGTCTTCATGACTACACTCCAAGTAAAAAGGGTTTAAATGATGCATCAGCTAAAATCAAGTAACCGTGGTAAAGAAGAAAAGAAGTGTTTTGCTGAGAAGTAAAAACAATGGACAAAGACTCTAGACGACACAGAAAGTTTTTACAAAAGCAGTAACAGCCTTTTAAGAACACAAGTTTAAGTCATGAGAGATGGGGAATGACAAATAAGGAAAGGCAAGAGGATTTGGCGACAAAGAGGAGCTTAATCCGCTGAGCTGTAGGTGTTACAGGCGGCTAAAGCAAGGTTCCCATTCACGTGATTGGCTCAGAATTTGGATCAGATTGCTGGAAAAAGGATCCAAAGTATCTTATCTATAAAGATGTATAAAAAAAATAATAGACATATTGAGCTAAAGAGCCTAAAAGCCTAAGACATATTAAGCTCCCAAAGTGTTAGCTTCTACATAACAAAAAGTGGTGTAAGCTCCCAGAAGTATTAGCTTCCACGCAACAAAAAATGGTGTAAGCTCCCAAAAGCGTTAGCTTCCACATAACAAAAAGTGGTGTAAGCTCCCAACAGCGTTAGCTTCCACACAACAAAAAGTGGTGTAAGTTCCCAAAGCGTTAGCTTCACAAAAAAAAAAAAAAGAAAGGGAGAAGAAGAAGTGGTGTAAGCTCCAAAAAGGAGCATTACTATTGCTGTAAGTATAGATAGTGCAACCTATCAAAAGGGACCAGTATTACCACCAAGTGTAGTCAGCTTCTAATAGAAAAGCACTACACTCCAAAGATACTCGAGCAATAAGCTCCAAAAAATCATCTTCTATTAGGCTAATAGCTCTGATAATACGCGGCATACGCTTTGGATCAAAAGGATGATGAAATTAGCTATGAAAATGATTGCAAAAATATCGACAATGGCTAATTGGTAGCTGCTATTTGAGTGTAAGCTCTTTAGGAAAGTAGCGTTTGCTTCCAAAGTGATTCAGGGAAGTGGACGATTTTTACTCCGACAACAGTTCGGTGATGAAGGATTCTCCAAGTAGCTCCAAAATGTTGCGTAAAATAAAAAGCGCATAGCTTCCACTGCAAGAGTGAATGAATGTTCTACAAGATGTAAAACATTTTGTGTAAGCTCCAAAGAAGAATGCAGCGATAGCTGCAGTACCGCTGGAAGCTCCAAACAAATGCTATGCAGGGAGTAAGCTTTGATATAAAAAGAATGTGTAAGCTACGCCAAACATCAAGTAAAAGTTGCCATGTGGGAAAAACAATCCACGGAGCAATAGTAACAAGCAATGAGAAGTAAGATCGTTAGCTGTCTTCGCTGTATGTATTTGTAATGATAGTGGGTGTATCAACTACAGAGTCCACAAACGATCCAACACAATGAAGAGCCAGAGGTGGAACAACTTGATGAAATACCATTAGTGGAAGATAAACCTGATAAGAAGGTGAACGTCGGTTTGAAGCTACCAATCGACATAAGGAGGAGACTCATCTACTTTCTTAGGTCTAATGCACACTGTTTTGCATGGTCACACACTGACATGCACGGGATTGATCCTGAGGTAATTATGCACAAGCTCCAAGTAGATCCAGACCTTACCCCTGTAAGGCAAAAATGAAGGAAGTTTGCTCCTGAGTGCGACCTGATCATAAACAACGAAGTCCAGAATCTGCTAGATGCAGGATTCATCTGTGAGCTCTTTCGCAAGAAAAACGGGAAGTGGGGAGTGTGTATAGACTTCACCGACGTCAATAAAGCATGTCCAAAGGATCCTTTTCCACTGCAACACATCGACAAACTTGTGTACGCAACGGCAGGTCACCAGTTGATGAGCTTTATAGATGCTTTCAGTGGATACAATCAGATACTCATACATCCAGACGACCAAGAGAAGACTTCATTCATGACCTCATGAGGTATATACTGCTACAAAGTGATGCTTTTTGGTTTAAAGAATGCTGGTTCCACCTATCAGAGGCTGGTGAACATGATGTTTGCTGACCAAATCGGTCACACCATGGAGGTTTATATAGATGACATGCTTATGAAGTCTCTGGTAGCAGAAGATCACATTGTGCACCTACAACAAGCATTCGCTACTCTGCGGAAGTATGATATAATGCGATAAATCTTCATCTGTTTCTGGGAATCTGCATGGAAATCGAATAGACATATGTATAATTAACCAACTCTCGTCACCTTAATCAACTAATCTCTTAGATCTAGCAATTAACTCTTACTCTCATGCTAAACTTAAGATCATGCATTAGACATTGAATTCGTCTGCTCACATCTTCTCTATAGGTAGCTTTCGACTCCTATAGCGACTATGTTCTTCTGAAGCTAGGTACGGATGATCTGATACAGCACTCTCGTGGCTCTGATCGATCATAGGCTCAGAGAATAGGTCATGAATCTATTCTCATGTTTTATGAACAACTTAGAAGAGATGAGGTCCATAATATTTTCTAGAATAATAGAAATCCTAATCGATATATATGCTTGTCGATATGTTCAAACAACTTGACTTTCTGTGACTAATCTACATGATGCAATGAATGATGAAAGACATACAAAATACAAAAGAATGAAACAGAAAATTTAATGAAATAGAAAGGAGGAAGAACAATGGATCTGGGGAAGAATCTCCATCTCCCTCGCCTAACCCTAGAAAAACAGAGTTTGGTGGCTCAAAATCTCATTACAGGAGCACACACCCGTTTAGGGCTGCTAAACACATTTTATAGGTCCCAAGGTCTTCCAGGTCTCATTTAGGGCTTCTCTGAAGAGAAAATGGCGAAGTGAACTTTGATTTTGGGCCTTGTGGCTCTTCCTAAGGTCTACCGGGGGTGAGAGTCTTCCAGGGCAGGTAAAACATGTGTTTCCCGCGGGTGAGAGTCTTCCGGGACTGGAAAATTTGGTCAACTTGTTCTCTATTTATCTTTTGATTTCACCGTTGGATCTTTGTGATGTAAAATGCTATGGAAAGCTAGTTGTCTCCTCTTGATTGTCTCCAAAAGTGAGCTGGATCAGACGGTGGGAAAGCCTCTATTTGTTATCAAACTTCAGATGGTCTAACGCTGAGCTGAAAAAGTGGATTTTTTCCATTTTGCCATCATTTTCCCTAAGTTTCCTGAAAAGAGCATTGAAACTAAATACATGGAAATCATAATAAAGGTTCCTAAAACTAAGTAAAACCTTTGAAAAAGTATTTGAAATCAATGGTAAAAAGTGGTCAAAATCAGGTGTTATCAATTCTCCCAGACTTAAGATTTTGTTTGTCCTCAAACAAAATAAGATCAAATCTGGAAAAATATCATTTAACAAAAGTGAGGGGGAACTCAAAAATATCAGCAACCACACTTCTAGACCTTAATTATGGACAATGCATCAATCAGATCAAGTCTATAAAATTCTCACCAAAATACAAACATAACTAGTCCGTTAATCCGTCATGCAAAAATCCACACACTTAGAACTAAATTCCAGTCAACTAGCTCTTAACATTCATTAAAAGTTTCAGTGGTTCTCATCAAAAGGATATTAAACAAGGTATTCAAGGTTAGGTATCAAAAAGGCTTTTTAATGGTAAGGCTGATGTGTTTAGGGTTATCTTTTTCTGGAGAGACAGGACATTAAGCAAAACAGCAAGAGAGGATGGAACTGTAAATGCCCCCACAATTTCAGTCACATTCTTCTTACTTTAAGATTTCTGATCTCCTTTCTTCAGGCTCTCCTTATAATTCCCCCAGACTTAGATTTTTGTCCAGGTTGTGAATCCATAACTCCTTAAGTGAATACCTATTGCCTTGGCTCAAGTGATTTCGGCTTCTAAGACTCTTTAGGTTTTTGGTTTCCTTCCTTTTCTTTCTTTTTCTCTTTTTCATTTTTTTTTAGAAAGGGGAAACTACCTTTTAAATTGGAGTCTTAGGGAGTACAAAATTTACTTTTAAGAATGAGCTTTTCTGAGGCATCATACGATTTCCGGCACACTCCCTTCTAATCTCTTTCAGTCTTTCTCTTGAGTGACTGAAAACTATGTTGTTCCTCCCTTTCCGGCGTTTTTGTACATATCTGTCAAATTAGACTTAAAAGAATGCAGGAGGTTAGAACATGAAGGTTTGGGTTAAGGGTGTGGTACCAGCTAAAGATGAACTGGCCATCTAGGACAACAAAGAATGATAACAATAAGGTAAAGATGTCCTAGATGTATATCATGATGCCTTCTTAAAACCATTGATGAGAAAATTAGATGTCAAGATTAAGTCCAAGTAAAATGAGCTAGTATATCCTGTCAGAAAAGATCTTCATGAATAGAAGTCCTCTGGTGGGATTTCGTAGTGTAAGTACTCTAACTACCGCCTAGTCTAGTACTAAACATGGAAAGAGCTTTCACGAGTGATTGGTGTAGAAGCAAACAGGTTGGTTATTATCATCGATTTTGTCATTATTCCCTCAAAATGTATTTGACCTTTGAAAACACTTTTTGAAACTCAAAAGACTTTTGAAAAGGTTTAAGAAAATTAAAAAAAATCAAAAAATTTTCAAAGAAAATTAAGAATGCCAGGGCTCATGTAAGAAAAGATGGTTAGAAAAGGATGAAATCCTCCCCCAGACATAAATCACACTGTCTCCAGTGTGAAATAAATCAGGCAAAGATGAGAAATAGAGTATGTAAGAAATTAAAAAAAAAAATTAAGGAAAATAAAACTTACCTGGTGTTGGTGATGGATTGTGAGGTGGTTGTGGTGGTGATGCTTGATCAAACTTGGATGCTAGGGATTCAAAACAGATTTGATCAAGGTGGTGGTGGAAGTGGCCAAGGGTGGCCGGCTGATGCTGGCCGCGGATGAAGACATCCTGGCTGCGGTAGGACTCGTGCTGGCCGCGGTTGAAAGTGTCGCGGCCACGGTGGAAAGCTTGCTGGCCGCGGCTGAATCTCCTTTGGCCATGGTCAGCTCCTTTTCTTCTCCTTTTTTTTTTCTTGTGGGGCATACTAAGGCCTGTCTAAAATAAAAGAAACAAAACTTTAATAGAAAAAGAAAGCTTAACAAAAAGCAAATAAGTACCTAAAATGGGTTGCCTCCCATTAAGAGCTTTGGTTTATAGTCCTTAGCTAGACTTTGCAAAGAAAAAGACTTAGTTCAAATAGAATCTTGTCCTAATACAAGTCCTTTTCGAAATCTTCCTGTTATGTCTTGCAGGTTCTTCATCACTCCAGAGTTCTTCTGGTTCAAATGCATGGGCTTTATGCTCTCCTCTTTTGCTCTTAAGTGGTGTACCTTCATAGAAGATGTCCTTGTCGATATTGGCAAAAGAAACTCTCCTGTTGGGCCAATCCATGATGGCTCCAGCAGTTGCTAAGAAAGGCCATCCAATAATATCTTGATAAGAGTCTTCTTTGGTCTTCACTATGTATAGATCGACAGGTGCAATGCAATCTCCAATCCTTAGAGGAATGTCTCGGGCTATCCCTCTTGGTGTTGCAAATCATCTGCTAAGCTAATCTTTGTCCTGGTACTTGAGATGTGCTTAATGCCAAGTCTCAAAGCAGTTGCTTTGGACATCATGTTAATGCAAGCTCCAAAATCACAAAGAATATTGAGGAATCTTTCCCCTCTAATGTCACAAGAGATAAGAAATTGACCTTTTTCTTGAACTTTCTGCAGAGTTTGAACTGGTCTACCTTCTTGGACGTGTGTGAAAAAGTCTTTCATCTCTTGGATTAATTCTTTGCTGTCACAAAAGAAGTGGCCTATCATGTGGTTTCTACATGCTTTGGCAAACGAAATTCTTTTGGGCAGAGTTTGAACTATTTGATTGAACTCTTCAAGTGCTTCTTTGATGATCTTGTTTGTGTAGTCACTGGCTTTTTGGGGATCTTTGAGATGGATCCTGTAAACAACTGCATCAGGTGATGATCTAGGAAAAGATAGATACCTGGCTCTTCTGAAATATGTAGAGATGTTCTCCTTAGTCTCCTTGCTGTATCTGAAGAAAACTTGAAGGCAGCCTTGCTTCCAGACGTCGTCAAACCCATGGTAGAGAGGAATGGACTTCACAAACTTGTTGAATTCGATTAGTCTCTCTCTAGATATGCTCTTGGTTATTGGTTCTGTATTGTCATCAGATGAATCGTCCCCAGGGTTTGGATCTTCTCCAAACAAACCATACTCTTCATCTTCTGAGAATTGCTCTTGAAGCTCATTGTCACAAGTGTAAACCATGTTGCAAGATGCATAAGTGTTGGATTCCTCCTTTTTCTTTGATGCTTGTGCAGTGATTAAGAAGACAGCTTGATCAAACAACCTAGGTCTGGTCACATGAGGTCGGTTTTGTGATGAACAGGCTTCAGAAAGAGGTTGAAAGCTTTCCCAATCTGAGATTTCGTGCTCCACCGCGGGTGAGGAGCTCAGAGCCGCGGTGGAAGTGGCCCTGGCCGCGGGTGAAGTGCTCGGAGCCGCGGTCAGCTTCCTCCGGATCTCCATGCTTGCTTCTTCAATCTCTTCTTCTCCATCGTTGTTCTCTTGCTTACAGTGGTTGTCAGGCACGTCTTGGGTATCCAAATATTTGATTCCAGAGTTCAGATCATACTCCTTATGATCTTTAGAAAGTTTTTCCTCTTCTACTTCATCTAAAGCATAGACAACTTTGTCTAAAGTATCATCAAGCTCTTCTGTCTATTTTTCAACCTTTGCTACGCCTTGCCACAGCTCCAATGTGTAGTCATAGGTCTGGTTTTTGCTCCCATTCAGCTCCTTATCCAAGTCATCGATCTTGAAGGTTAGGGTTTGCAGCTCCCATTCGTTTTGCTGAATGTTGAACTTGTTTTTGTCTTGTTCTTCCCTGACAGATTCTATCCTCTGATCCAACAAGTCATTAGCTTTGGTTCTCTGATCCTCCAGTGTCTTCACATGCTCAGAGAGGTCATCAAACCTTTTGTTAAGGCCGATGGTCACGTCATCTATCCTTGTTCGCAGGGCAACATCGATGAGGGCTTGGGAGGCAAGGAACTGATTCAGCTTGGTTTCCAATCGATTAATCAGGATGTTAAGTCGATTGTTCTCATAGTTCTGGTGCAGAATCTGATGAGGTAGAGGATGAGATGGTCGACGATTTACCAGGTGCGGTGAATAGGGCTCATTTCGGTGGTGTGGAGGTCGCGAGTCTCCATGGTGGTGGTTCGGATTACGGTTTTGAAGTTGATGATCAAAATCACGCCTGGAGGGTGATTCACATGCGCAGGGAGCTTCACACATGTTGCAAGATCTTTACTCGGGGTTAGGGTTTCTCCTTGGATGATCCATGCTTCAAAGGTTTCTGAAGTAGGGCAAGCAGAAGAAAGAATAAGCAGAAAAAGAAAAATTTATGGTGTTTATGAATTTGGTTTACTTCCTATGTTGCTTTGGCAGAAACTCGACATATATATAGTCTTTTGCGGCTTCAACCTCCCAGGTTTAGACCTCAAGAGACTAAATCCCTCCACGGCAACGACGCCAAAAACTTGATGGGCTTGCGGGCCTAGGGTTTTTTTTAACAAGCCCGTTGGTCCTCCAAAAGTTTTGAATTTATAAAACCCTAGTGTCTGCAAGTGCACAGATGTATGTTATAGGACTTAGGGTGTCGATCCATAGGGAGGATGTCTAATCTGCGAGAAACAACAAACTGAGAAGTAAGCAAAGTCATAAAACAATAAAATTTTGGGGTTTTTGGTTAAGATCCTAAACTAAACTTAATATAATATTCACAAGAAATGAAATGCAGGATGAATTGTTAAAAGAGCATCTAAAGCATGTCGACTCAAACTAAAGACTCTTAAACTCATAGGTGGCGATTTAGACTTCTCCGGTTTTACTCTAATCGATGTATGATGGCATTTCCAATTAGCTTCCGGGCGATTTATCTTCACCATTTTCTGGGAATCTGCATGGAACTAGAATAGACATATGTATGATTAACCAACTCTTGTCACCTTAATCAACTAATCTCTTAGATCTAGCAATTAACTCTCGCTCGCATGCTAAACTTAAGATCATACATTAGACATTGAATTTGTCTGCTCACATCTTCTCTATAGGTTGCTTTCGACTCCTATAGCGATTGTGTTCTTTTCAAGCTAGGTACGGATGATCTGATACAGCACTCTCGTGGCTCTGATCGATCCTAGGCTCAGAGAATAGGTCATAAATCTACTCTCATGCTTTATGAACAACTTAGAAGATATGATATCCATAATATAGTCTATAACAATAGAAATCCTAATCGATATATATGCTTGTCGATAACTTTAAACAACTTGGCTCTTTGTGACTAATCTACATGATGCAATGAATGATGAAAGACATAGAAAATGCAAAAGAATGAAACAGAAAAGTTAATGAAATAGAAAGGAGGAATAACAATGGATCTGGGGAAGAATCTCCATCTCCATCGCCTAACCCTAGAAAAGCAGAGTTTGGTGGCTCAAAATCTCATTACAGGAGCACACACCCATTTAGGGCTGTTAAACAATGTATTTATAGGTCCTAAGGTCTTCCAGGTCTCATTTAGGGCTTCTCTGAAGAGAAATGGCGAAGTGTGCTTTGAAGTTGGGCCTTGTGGCTCGTCCTAAGGTCCACCGGGGGTGAGAGTCTTCCAGGGCAGGTAAAACATGTGTTTCCCGCGGGAGAGAGTCTTCCGGGACTTGTGAACTGGGTCAACTTGTTCTCCATGTATCTTTTGATTGCACCGTTGGATCTTTGTGATGTAAAGTGCTATGGAAAACTGGTTGTCTCATCTTGATTTTCGCCAAATTTGAGCTGTATCAGACAGTGGGAAGGCCTCCATATGTTACCAAACTTCCGTTGGTCTGACTCTAAGCTAAAAAAGTAGATTTCTTCCATTTTGCCATCATTTTCCCTAAGATTTCTGAAAAGAGCCTTGAAACTACAAATACATGAAAATCATAATAAAATTTCCTAAAACTAAGTAAAACCTTTGAAAAAGTATTTGAAATCAATGGTGAAAAGTGGTCATAATCAGGTGTTATCAGAGGTAAAGACAGAGGAATTTTGTAGATGTTTCGAAGCTCAAGGACATCTTTAAGTGACAGAGTAGAGCTTGGGTTGTTCTCAAATAGGGTATAACTATGGGGTTTTGATATATTCATAAAATGCATCATTTTAGGTTGTCTGTTTTGTATAAATCATGTCTTATTTCATGCATTTTAGGTCTTTAAGAATTGGTTTAGGACTTAGGAATGTGCATTAGATCCAAGTGAGTCTTTGCATAATTTGGAGTGTCAAAAAGGTCATTTGGGGATCCCTTGGAGTGGAAGAGGTGGAACCATGCAAAGAAATGGTGAAGAAAGGATCAAAAATGGTGAACATACGATTTTGAGGTTTATCGGCTAAGGCATTTACCATGGCTAGGTTTTTATCGGCTAAATTTTTTTCCTGGGAAGCTTCCCGTCGACCAAAACATGTACTGGGTGGAGAAAAGTCTTACCGGATGGTGTTCATGTCCTGATTGTGCACATATCAACTAAAAACATTACCGGATGGAGTTTGGTTCGGTGAAAACGTTTACCGGGTGGAGAAGTTATCGGCACAGTCCTTACCGCACAGTAAAAATGTTTTATTGGCTATGTCAATGTACCGCGGTACAGGAACATCGGCCTAAGCATGTACCTTGGTACATGTCTCTCGGAGAAAGTTCCCTACTCGCCGATCCGTCTCAAAGAAGTCAATACCGAAAGCCCTTCCCGTCCGATCCAGGATCTGGTGCCTCCATACGAGTTTGAGATACTTGAATCTAGTTTCTAAAACAGTTGGAATCAGGATATTTGGAGCTCTGATCTGGGAGATATGGCAAACAGAAGAGGTACATATCCAGAAGCAATTCCGGACAACTACAATGCGCCTTAAAGATCAGCTTACTGGAAAGCCTTTCCGACCTCAGATGGAATTGTGTTATTCACCAATGTTAGATTTTACTGATTCATCTTTCTTGTGGACTTTGTCTTGTGCCAATTGGAGTTGTGAGCCAAGATTTACGGGAAACAGAAGACAAGCATATCCAGTCGGGTTTCAAGAGGTGCTCATGTACTAAGCGTGTTTCTTCACCTCGGCTTAGGAGCCTCGGTACAGCCACATTGAGGCCATTTTTACAAATATTCTGGGCAACCCCTCGACCATTTACCTCGCCCAAAGCCAAACTGAGGATTCCCCTCTTGAAGACACAATGCTCCAAACAACTAAGTGTCATAACCACCCTCACCTTGTTTACCTCGGTACAGATTTAGGCCGAGGGTTTGTGCGAATAAAAAGGATCAAACCTCGACAAAGACCTTGCCATGCAACACCCCAAGGTACCTTGTCACGTGCTCATACTCACAAACAGCTTACTCCAGAGTTTTAGATTCAAAGAAAGATAAAAGCACAAGAATCATGCAAAGTTCAAGGAATGTTCTTCATGCTTCAGCCAAGATGCATCACACCCTCGGCTCAAAGACCTCGGCATAGACCTGTACCAAGCCGAGGGTTGGCTCCAGCAACTCAGAAAGGACGGGTCAGTACCCAGTTTGTCCTAGGCTCCTTATATATAGTTTTTTGGGAGAAAGCCCTAATTATCTTATCTTCTATCTTGTTTTCTCTTTGTTTCTCTTTCCTTTTTATTGAAAAACCGACGTGATTAATAGATATCTGAAGGATTTCATCATTCTAAAGTTTTTCCTTATCATTTCATCATCTCATCTTAGCTTCCAATCATGATCAACATCACCTCTTACAAAGGAAATGGTGTGTTCATCATGATTAGTGAGTAGTCATCTTTTAAGCTTCTAGGTGTGTAGATTAGGATGCTTAGATGTTTTATCTATGATGTTTAGGTTCTATATTCTCATTTCATTTCATTAGTTAGCTGTTCTTAATGCTAGATCTTTGCACATTACTCTGATCTAGAGCTTACGCATTTCTCCACCCAAAAGGTGTTTGATGAAAAGCTTGATAGAGCTAAGCTAAGGGCTTATGCCTTTTTCATCATGAGAGTGATAGTTTAATGTATAAATGACATATTAGAACTGTTTTTTAATGCTCACTGATTCATGTTTCTCAAATGGAAATTTGGTATATAAGAGGATTAGTGTAGAGATTGATACCTTCATGATAGGATTAGTCTAGATTGAGATCATGTGATTGCTTGTTGCATCTTTGTGTGTAAGATTCAGTCTCTCTTAAGTAGAAACTGTCTGGTCATTATTAGACTTGAACATTTATGCTTGTTGATTGCTTAGTCTTGCTTAAGGTGAATTAATCTTGATTAAGTGATTTGCAAAGGAATTATTGTCATGGGAGTAAATTAATATGCATTTGAATTCTAAACTAAAGAGTAACAAGTGTTGCATTATGTTCTTAGCATCATGAATCAATATCTAAAGTACCCTAATCAATGATCACATCTAGAGGTTTAGTGTTTATCATTTGTTTAATCACCATCATCTTGTTTAGTTTGCTTGTTTAGTTCATTGATCATATTGCTTTGCTTGTTTATTGTTTATGTTTTCTTGTTTCTTAATTACTTTGTCACCAAACCCATCTTTTATTAAGCTTGATTTAAGAACTTATCACATAAACTAGTGTCTAGCAACCACACTTATGGATTGATACCCTTTATGCTACAACAGCTTAGGGATTGATAACCCATCTAAAAGCCTTAAAAACTCTTAGTTATCAGGTTTGCGCGTTGCTAACACTTGGACGTCACTACCAGCGGAATATTGATATGAGTGAACAGTGGAATCACAACTAAGGTCAATTTCGGAGGTAACTTCAACGAGATTTAAGGGGACCGAGCTCTCAGAATCACTCTCACTATCAGACATTATGGGTTCCTAATATAAAAGTTCCCTAATTTAGAAGATTGAAAGAGCTCTGATACGAAACTGAAATAAAGCTACAGGCAAGGTTACAAGGAATCTAAAGAGAGATGCGAAATAAGAGAAAACTCTTACCCTTAAAGCTTTGAAAATTGGAAGTTGTTACTGAAGTGACCAATCCTGAGCAGAAATGACAACAGAAGAATCTCAGCCAAAAAATTAGGTGAAGCAGAAATGGGAGCGAACTGAGCTTAAGATAACACCAGAAAACGCAGAGTACCAGCAACTCTCATAGTGAATTATGGAGAGAAAAATATCAGCAATTACAAAAGTAAAAAGCTGTGTGTGTGAACCGCTAGTGAAAAGAGGTCGTGAGGGAGGTGAGGAAGACAATATCTCCTTTTAGGCCAGGCTGTTGGGCTTATAAATTCTAAAGCCCATTCGACTAAAAATTAGGTGCAATGGGAAAATTCTCTCGCGTGGCTAAAGGGAATGGCTGAAGCCCATTTAAGTAAAAATGGTGGGTGATTTTGAAGCCCATTGCATGGTCAAGTGTGTTTGTTTTTAACAAGCACATCATAATTCTTCTCCACGTAAAGATGAAATTAAAAGTGCTATGTTTGCTATAGGGTAATCAACTAGGAGTGTCCACACATCTGATTCAATATTAATGTTAGTGAATATCTTCAAAGTAAAACTCTTTATGTCTCGATAGAGATAATGTAGGTTCGACCCGTAAAAGGTTTGGCCCGCGTAAGGTCCGAATACGTAGTAGGGTCGGACCGACATAAGATCCAAATAATGGAAAAAAGTTCGACTAACAGTAAGTTCGAATAAAGAAAAATTTTAACCGACAAAAGGTCCAAATCTTTCAGAGATAAGTACTAATAACCTACATGTCATCCTAATCCGAAAAAGGCTTAGGGTTTGGGAAAGGCTTATAACAGGAGGAGCTCCCGAAAGACAGAGGATATGTAGCAATAAGAGGACAAAAACCCTAGAGAGCATATTTTGGCAATAGCTTAGCACTTGTAGTTTGGAGCTTTGTTATTGGAATAAAGATATCTTTTTCTCTTATCAATCCATATAACTGTCTTTCATTCGAACCTGTTAAAATTTCCCCAAACAGTTGGGCGCTAGAAGGAGGGGGTTTACAGCTTTAACTACGTGAGACATGTCGAACAGAGAAGATAACAACAATGTCCCTGGGAACACCAATGTTCCAACTGATCATGCTGCTCAATTGGAGTAACTTATAGCCCAGATGAAGCAGAATGAAGAACGACTTGCAAAACCAGAAGCAGAAAACGCTTCCTTGAAGGAGGCAAACGCTGCTCTCATTGGTGATGGAAACACTGATGTCGATCCTCGTGCCAGGTTTCAAACACGGGTCCCCCCAATGTCACCATTGGATGATACTGTTCGACTAACGGGTAATAGAAGCGGGCAGCAATATGAAAACAATGTACAAGACGATGATGGAACGTGTGCTACCCAAACTACACATGCACCTGTTGGTCTGACAACTCATCCAACAGAAGACGTCCAGCTAAATTATATGATTTCCAAACAAATAGAAGTTATGGAAGCTTTAATCGGATGACTTCCATGAGTAGCTCCCCCAATCATGAAAAGTTCTCCTAACTCATATGCTGATACCTCGTTCACGGATGTGATTGCATTGGTGGAGATGCCAAGAAAGTTTACATTTTCTACAATGAAGATGTACAACGGAACGATAGACCCGGATAACCACATATCACAATACAAACAGAGAATGTTTACAACAACCATCGCAAAGGAACTTCGCCAAGCTACAATTTGCAAAGGATTCGGTTCAAGTCTTACGGGACCAGCCCTTCAATGGTTTACAAATTTGCCAAACGCTTCAATTGACTCCTTTGCATCATTAACAGATCGATTCGTTGAACAGTTTGCAAGTAGTAAGAATTTGGAGAAGACAGCTGACGATCTTTATGAGGTTGTGCAGAAGAAAGGTGAATCATTGCACAGTTATGTAGGACGATTCAACAAGGAGAATGTGTCGATACCAGCATATGCCACGTCTACTGCAATTTTGGCTTTCAAAAGAGGTTTGCTCCAAAACGGTGACCTATATAAAGAATTGACAAAATATCAATACAGGACGATGGAAGACGTGCTATCTAGAGCATGGACACAAATTCGGTGTGAAGAAGATCCAGCCTACGAGCATCGTCACTTCCCATGCTCTGATTCACGTGTGGTGAGAGATGAAAGATCAACCAGAGATGACAAGTCGTATTAAAGACCTTGCAGTGAGAATGCCAGCAGGAGAAACGACAACAGAGACGCTCATCGACCAATCAGCAGGATTGAAAGTGAGAGGTGACCGCCATCAACTTGGCCTGACATGAGTAACCTTTCACTTTCTCCTGTAGAACTAGTCGCTGCTTTGAACCGGATGAGTGGAATGGTAAGATGGCCTCCAAAAATAAAGGCACCTGCAGAAAGGTGTGACACTTTAAAATGGAGCAATTTTCACAGTGATCACGGCAACCGGACAGAAGATTGTGTCTCATTGAGAATGAAAGTGAACAAATTATTGAAGAAATGCCACTTGAGAGAATATCTAACTGATAGAGCTAGAAATCGCTTTAATTGAAGAAATAACGAGAGGACGTCGAAAAAATCTACTCCTGGGTCACCTCCAAAGCACGATCGTATCATTTATGTTATCTCTGGAGGTTCAAAGATTAGTGGAATATCACATTCAGCTGCCAAGAGGAGCACTAGAATTGCTAAAAGTCACCAGGGAGATAATCGAGTAAGGTGTGAAGTTATGCAAACGTGCGTCATAAGCTTCACATCTGAGGAAGGTGGAGAGGTATTAGCTCTGCATCATGACGCACTGGTCATATCCTCAACAGTCGCTAACAGTTTTATGAAAAGGACGTTGATTGATAATGGGAGCTCGACAAACATACTCTTTATAGAAGCTTTCAAAGGATTAGGCCTAGACGAGCCTGCACTAACACGAAAATCTACTCCACTGGTCGGTTTCAGTGGCGAGGTTAAACAAACTGTACGAGAAGTGACGCTGCATGTGTATGTGGGAGGAATCAACAAACAAACAAATTGTTTGATACTCGACTGTGCCTCAGCTTACAACACGAGTATGGGACGTCCTTGGATTCATGATATGGGAGCTATGCTCTAAACCCTTCATCAAGTCATCAAGTTTCCTAATCCTTGAGGGGTTAGAGAGATCAAAGGAGAACAAGAAAATTCGCGTTCATGCTATCAGACAGCAATGAAGGGAAAATGTCAGCAGCTGTATCAACTGCAGAGTCCACAAACGATCCAACATAATGAAGAACTAGAGGTGGAACAACTTGATGAAATACCATTAGTGGAAGATGAACTTGATAAGAAGGTGAACGTCAGTTCCAAGCTACCAATTGACATAAGGAGGAGCTTCCGAAAGAGAGAGGATACATAGCAATAAGAGCACAAAAACCCTAGAGAGCATATTTTTGCAATAGCTTAGCACCTGCGATATACTTGTAGTTCAGAGATTTGTTATTGGAATAAAGATCTCTTTTTTCTATCGATACGTAGAACTGTCTTTCATTCGAACCTGTTAAAATTTCTCCAAACAATAGGATGGTAGTAATGTTCCTAAAAATGTAATTACTTTCATTAAAATCACGAAAGAAATAAATCTTTTAGTGAGCAATTATTAAAAATATTTGTAGACAAAAAAGACTATTTGGACTTTGAATTCCAATATAATAAAGAGGCGATAATCTTCTTAACCTAGCCACATAGACTTAAAACAAATCCAATAGTATAGCCATATAAGTATTTTTAAGGAACTTGTAGAGTTATAAATTAAGTTTGGCATGATCCATCAAATTTTTGAATTCAAATAGGACATATCATTGTTTACTTATAACAGTGGCAGATCCAGAAAGTTTTATAGATGGGACCATAACATTAAAATATGGGAAAAAATCTATAGATGATCCATCAAACCTTTTTCTTTTTATCTTTAAATTAAGATCATTTTATTAAATTTACTTAAAATACATTAAAAAAAATTAAAAATAGTAGGGACCACGTGACCCCGTCTAGACGTATGTACGTTGTCTCTGACTTATAATCCATTTTTTTTTTGGTTTTGATTTTTTGTATATTTTAGTTTTAAAAAGAAACCTTGAATGGTGAAGAGGTAACATATCCTAATGCATACATAATATGGAAATATTAATTATGTTTCACTTCTAATTTAAATTTAAAACTTTTCATATTTTCTTATTATTTATTTAAGTTTTTTTATTATTAATATAAATTTTATATATAATTTCTTAGTATTTAATCATTTTAAAAAATATTAATAATGTTTGAGAACTATTGAATTTTCAATTTTGAGGTGGACTAATAAAATTTATACAAAATTTCTTTATTCAGCAAAAATATTAGAATTGGTAAAAATTTTAATTTTTTAATTCAGAAAAAGTTTTAAAATTTGTAAACTTTCGTGATTTTGAATGTTGATGTGAACCAATAAAATTGCTCTTTAAATTTCTGTGTGGACATCCTGAAAAGCATTCACCTTCAACATTTATAAGTAATCGATTCATTGCATATACTTAGTTTTTCATATCTATTTTTTTGCTCAAAAAATTTTAGGATAGTTTGATGGTAATAAAATTTTCATCATTGTTTTGACTTAAGTTTTTTCTGTTGCAATAAATAAATCGTGATATCCAGTTGAGGCTGAACCGCTCAAAAATGTTAACGATGAACACAATCAGACCGAAGACACACTATCACATACTCCTCTAATGGACACACCAATTCTAATCGATTTACCATTTACAGAATCTGATGGTATCACTGATGAAACCCAGAAGACAACAACATCTGTTCCTATGATGATCACACCACTCCTAATGAATAAACCATTTACAGAATCAGGTGGTGCCATTGATGAATTCCAGAACTCAACAACACCTCTTCCTATGATGGTCACACCACTTCAAACCATTATACTGTTCAAAGACTCCAAGAAACACTATTTGGCTTCTGATGCTGGTCCTAGTACTGGTCTTATCAAAAAGAAGGTAGTAGGCCAAAGGGTTCGAATAACCTGTAGGTAAGTGTGAAGAAGCAGAAAACTTATGCTACCAACAGCAAGGTAGTTACATCAAACCCAAATTTCAACTCGGGGATAAGAGAAGCAGAGAGAGAAACTGGAAACCAAAAGGTGGCTGATTTGGTTCTGTTGCGGTTTGATTGTAGGAACATTGGTGATCTATTCAAACCGTATCAGAACCAAATCAGCAACCTCTTAGTTTTCAGTTTCACTTTCTACTTTTCTTATCCCCGGGTTAAAATTTGGAATAAATGTAACCACCTTGCTGTTGGGAGCATGAGTTTTCTTCTTCTTCATGCTTACCTTCAGGTTTTCGAACCCTATGGTCGACCACATCCGCTTTTGATAAGACCAATACTAGGACCAGTATTAGAAGCCAAATATTCTTAGTTGGATACTTTGAATGGTATAATGGTTTGAAATGGTGTGGCCATCAGAGGAAGAGGTATTGTTGAGCTCTGGATTTTATCACTAGCACCACCTGATTCTGTAAATGGTCTATTCATTAGAAGCAGTATGACTATCATAGGAATAGATGTTATTGTCTTCTGGGTTTAATCACAAATACCATCAGATTTTGTAAATGGTATATGCATTAGCAGTGGTGTGTCCATTAGAGGAGTTGGTGATGATGTGTTTCGGTCAGATATATGATTATCGTTAACACTTTTGAGCGATTTAACCTCAACTGACACCATAGTTTATATATTGCAACAAAAAAAATCCATATCAAAAAAATGATAACAAGTTTATTACCATCAAATCAGCATAAAATTTGGTGAAGAAAAAAGTATTAAAAACTAAGTATATATTTGATAAAAGATCATAATAAAGAGCATCGAATACAAGAAAAAAAATAGAAAATAAAAAACATCATGAAAAAGCAGAAAAATTAAGACACAGATTAACTAAATAATTATATATATTTCGAAGATTTTTACAAATTGCTGAGAACATTTTAAAGGTTATATATATATATATATATAATATCTTAATTAACTTTAATAACATATAAAAGATTATAAATGGTAATTAGAGTCTGAAAAAAAACATCAGAGGATAAATGTTCAGTCTATGTTTTTGTCAATATTTAAACTGCATATTGTCTTTGAACTGCATAATAATTATATGTTCAGATCTGAATTCCATTCCAATGAACATTGTACTAAAAAAGAGTCCTGTTTTTTTTCAAAAAATTGAAATTCATGAAAAATACAATTAAAAATAATGCTTCATAAAAAAGATGACTTTCAATCAAATATTTTGGATTGATTTTTTAAAAAATAATAAAATAGATATAAAAAATACAGTATTCAATCATAGTTTAAAAAGTTAGATAAATAAAAGTATAACCTCAATTCGAACCCAAACATGAACAAAAACGCATGAGATAATAATAAACAAAAAAGAAATGAAGAAAGCATACATAAATCACAATACGGATTCATAGACGATATATATATATATATATATATATATATATATATATAAAAGAATTAAAACAGCAAATTGACGTATACCTTTGGAAGAACGAACAATGAAAATTATGAATGGAAAGTCATTAAAGTAACAATATATAACAGTCTTTGGTATTTGGTCGCATGGTCAAAAGTAAAGATAAGAACACTATTTATATAGCATTTCATAAGTATCACATGTTATTGTTTACATAAAACTAGTCCGTTCGATCAAGTGTAATATATCATCACCGTCCAAATTTTAAAAATAAAGAACTGGTATTTTTTCCATCCATTCACTGTATATAGATATGAAGTTTATACTATTCCTAGATCTTTTTGCCAGTTTTGCCCAAAATATTAATTAACCTAAATATAAAAATCTTTTTCTTCCAAATTTATAATATTTTCTACATATCTATAATTATTTCCACTTTTTGAAAACTTTGAATGGTTTGAGATATATATATATATATATATATATATATATACCAAAAATATCAAATAGTATGAGTTGTATAATTGTATTTATATTCTTATCTTCCAAATATTGTTTACATAAAGAATATATAAAACTTATCTTCTCAACACGTATACTTCGTGTCTTCTCTACATGTATACTTTGTGTCTTCTAAACACGCATACTTCGTGTCTATATGAGACTTAAAGTAAAAAAGTATATAACCCAGTTTGTACAACAGTTATGAGTGAAATTTTTCATCTGCTTTTTAGCTAACTTTGGATCTATATATATATATATATATATATATAACATATGCCATGAAATCTGACTCTAATTATGGATATTTTAAAAAGTATCTAAGCCAGAGAAATTGATTTGATCATCTTAAATTTCAAAGAAGTAAAGCAGAAGGAGCAGAGATCTACAAAAGTATTGATCATTTTATTAACATATGCGAGGCAACTACATATATTGATTTGAGCATCTTGAAAATCAATGAAGAAAAGCAGAAGGAGAAGAGATATTAACAAATGTGTTATATCAATTAAAAACATATAAAACAAAATTAAATTCTTAGGGATAAAGTCAAGAAACGAGTCAGAATCATATTCAATTATGTATACCATTTTTATCAATGGGAAGAGTATCGTATCTCCATTGGAGATTAATATCCTCAGCCTCACTAAATCGCATGAACGCCATAATAATCTCAAGAATAGATAATCCTGAAAAAAACATGAAACCTTCAGTGTTATATTTTCTCTTTAGAAGTTCAACATAAAGTAACCAACAACACAAGGAAACTAATCAAATTTGACAAAAAAAAAGAAGGAAAAAGTTGCACCAATATTATTGAACATAACCTTCTACAATACAGTTTCGAAGAAAGTTAATAAACAGTCAAGTGTTTTATTTTAAGTGAATTAGTGTCTACACTAGTTTTGAAGCAAAAATTATTAAATCAAATAATTTCTAGACTTTTTTCGTCAAGGTGTTGAAGATTTGAGAAGCTTTAGACCTTCTTCCACAACGTCTAGAGATAGATCAAGGAATGAAAATCAACAAAGAAAGAGTCCAGAGACGGAAAACAGAACTCAAGAAGACAAAGATGAGAGTTCTGAAGATGAAGAAATGTTCTTTGATATGTTAGAGAACTATCTAATTGCAAGAGATAGGCTTTGGAGGAAGATCAGACCGGCTCCAAAGTATCATGACTCAAACATTGTTGGTTTTGCATTAATGCAGAAGACGGTGGATGTCCTGAGCCTAGCTGCTATCAAGAAGCTATCACAGATCAAGACTGGACTAAATGTCAATTAGCCATGGTTGAAGAAATGGAGTCTCAGATTAGGAATAAAACTTTTGAACTGGTGAAGAGACCTAAAGAAAAGAGAGTGATGTAAATGGGTTTACAAGAGAAAACCAGGGATAGAGGGGGTTGAAGAACCAAGATTCAAGACTCGGTTGGTTGCAAAGGGATATTAAAATATATAAGGCATTGACTACCAAGAAATACTATCTCCCGTGGTCAAACATGTATCAATCCGATTGTTCTTGTATTTCGTGGTTGAACATGATATGGAGCTGGAGCAGATGGACGTCAAGAAAGCTTTCCTTCATGGAAATATAGAAGAACACATTTTCATGGAGCAACCTGAAGGTTATGAGACAGAGGAAGGGTAGACGTTGTGTGTCTTCTGAAGAAATCTCTTTACAGTTTGAAGCAATTTTCTAGACAGTGGAATCAAAGGTTTGATTCATTCATGCTCAGTGCAAGATATGTAAGAAGCAAAAATGATTACTGCATCTATCATCTGGAGCTAAAGGATGGGTCATACATCTACCTGTTGCTGTACGTAGATGATATACTCATTGCTTGCAAGGATAAAGAGAACATCAAATCTCTGAAGGAGATGCTGAAATCAGAGTTTGAAATGAAAGATATGGGAGAAGCCAAGAATATTATGGGCATGGAAATCAAGAGAGACAGACATAAAGGGGTTCTAGAGTTATTTCATTAACAATACCTTGACAAGGTTCTGAAAATTTTCAACATGGATCAGTGTAAAGGAGTCAAGATACGACTAGGAGTACATTTCAAACTCAGAGCTGCAAAATATGAGGAACTTGAGGATCAATCATATTATATGAAGATGGTGCATTAAGCAAGTGCGGTGGGATCGGTTATGTACTCAATGATTAGGACTCAAGCACATCTAGCTTATCCAGTTGGGGTTATCAGCAGATACATCGGAAAGCTGTTGAAAGAAGACTGGAGAGTCATCAAGTGGGTTCTGAAATATATCAAGGAGACTAAGAGTAAGAAGCTGTGTTTCAGGAAACGATACAAATTTGAGATCAAGGGTTTTTCCACTCAGATTACGCTGCAGATAGGGACAAGAAAAGATCTGTTACCAGCTATGTATTTAGTGCAGGAGGTACAATGATCAGTTAGAAATCAGGGCTGCAGTGGGTTGTTGCATTGTCCACAATGGAAGCTGAATATATGGCTCTTACAGAGGAAGTTAAATAGGGTATATGGTTTGAGTGCAGAGTTGGGGATGAATCAAGAGCCATGGAGGTTCATTAAGATTCTCAGAGTGCCATTTCATTGGCAAAGAACTTGGTTCACGATGAAAGAACCAAACATATCAATGTTAGGCTGCATTTCATTAGAGATATGATTACAGAAGAGAAGATTAAGGTGGGTAAGATTGGTACAGCTCATAATTCGGCTGAAATTTTTACCAAGACAGTCCCAGTGAGCAAGTTTGAGGAAGCATCAAATTTGCTTGACCGAAAAAGAAAATCCAAGAACTAGAATCAAGAAGATGTGATAGTCATTCAGGGCAAGGTGGACTTTGTTGGTTTTGTCTTCATGACTACACTCCAAGTAAAAAGGGTTTAAATGATGCATCAGCTAAAACCAAGTAACCGCAGTAAAGAAGAAAAGAAGGGTTTTGCTGAGAAGTAAAAACAATGGACAAAGACTCTAGACGACACAGAAAGTTTTTACAAAAGCAGTAACAGCCTTTTAAGAACACAATTTTAGGTCGTGAGAGATGGGGAACGACAAATAAGGAAAGGCAAGAGGACTTGGCGACAAAGAGGAGCTTAATCCGCTGAGTTGTAGGTGTTACAGGCGGCTAAATCAAGGTTCCCATTCACGTGATTGGCTCAGACTTTGGATCAGATCGCTGGAAAAAGGATCCAAAGTATATTATCTCTAAAGATGTATAAAAATAATAATAGACATATTGAGCTAAAGAGCCTAAAAGCCTAAGACATATTAAGCTCCCAAAGTGTTAGCTTCTACATAACAAAAAGTGGTGTAAGCTCCCAAAACTATTAGCTTCCACGCAACAAAAATTGGTGTAAGCTCCCAAAAGCGTTAGCTTCCACATAACAAAAAGTGGTGTAAGCTCCCAAAAGCGTTAGCTTCCACACAACAAAAAGTGGTGTAAGTTCCCAAAAGCGTTAGCTTCACAAAAAAAAAAGAAGGAAAAGAAGAAGTGGTGTAAGCTCCGAAAAGGAGCTTTACTATCGCTGTAAGTATAGATAGTGCAACCTATCAAAAGGGAGCATTATTACCACCAAGTGTGGTCAGCTTCTAATAGAAAAGCACTACACTCCAAAGATACTCGAGCAATAAGCTCCAAAAAATCATCTTTTATTAGGCTAATAGCTCTGATAATAAGCGGCATACGCTTTGGCATTCAAAAGGATGATGAAATCAGCTTTGAAAATGATTGCAAAAATATCAACAATGGCTAATTGGTAGCTGTTATTTGAGCGTAAGCTCTTTAGGAAAGTGGTGTTTGCTTCCAAAGTGATTCAGGGAAGTGGACAAGTTTTACTCCGACAACGGTTCGGTGATGAAGGATTCTCCAAGTAGCTGCAAAATGTAGCGTAAAATAATAAGTGCATAACTTCCACTGCAAGAGTGAATGAATGTTCTACAAGATGTATAACATTTTGTGTAAGCTCCAAAGAAGGATGCAGCGATAGCTGCAGTACCGCTGAAAGCTCCAAACAAATGCTATGCAGGGAGTAAGCTTTGAAATAAAAAGAATGTGTAAGCTACGCCAAACATCAAGTAAAAGTTGCCATGTGGGAAAAACAATCCACGGAGCAATAGTAACAAGCAAATGAGAAGTAAGATCGTCAGCTGTCTTCGCTGTATGTATTTGTAATGATAGTGGGTGTATCAACTACAGAGTCCACAAACGATCCAACACAATGAAGAGCCAGAGGTGGAACAACTTGATGAAATACCATTAGTGGAAGATAAACCTGATAAGAAGGTGAATGTCGGTTGAAAGCTACCAATCGACATAAGGAGGAGACTCATCGACTTTCTTAGGTCTAATGCAGACTGTTTTGCATGGTCACACACTGACATGCACAGGATTGATCCTGAGGTAATTATGCACAAGCTCCAAGTAGATCCAGACCTTGATCCTGTAAGGCAAAAATGAAGGAAGTTTGCTCCTGAGTGCTACCTGATCATAAACAATGAAGTCTAGAATCTGCTAGATGCAGGATTCATTTGTGAGGTCGTTCGCAAGAAAAACGAGAAGTGGAGAGTGTCTATAGACTTCATCGACGTCAATAAAGCATGTCCAAAGTATCATTTTCCACTGCCACACATCGACAAACTTGTGGACGCAACGGCAGGTCACCAGTTGATGAGCTTTATGGATGCTTTCAGTGGATACAATCAGATACTCATGCATCCAGACAACCAAGAGAAGACTTCATTCATGACCTCATGAGGTATATACTGCTACAAAGTGATGCTTATTGGTTTAAAGAATGCTGGTTCCACCTATCAGAGGCTGGTGAACATGATGTTTGCTGACCAAATCGGTCACACCATGGAGGTTTATATAGATGACATGCTTATTAAGTCCCTGGTAGCAGAAGATCACATTGTGCACCCAACAAGCATTCGTTACTCTGCGGAAGTATGATATAAAACTAAATGCGACAAAATGTTCTTTCGGAGTAAGCTCCGGAAATTTTTTAGGATATATCGTCACCCATCGCGGAATAGAAGCTAATCCGGATCAGATTAGAGCAATTCAAGTGATTCCTTCACCAAGAAATGTGAAGGAAGTTCAAAAGCTCACAGGAAGAATGGCCGCTTTGAGCATGTTCATCTTGAGATCTTCGGACAACTCTCACGTCTTTTTTGCAGCCCTAAGGAAGCCAAAAGACTTCTTATGGGAAGAAAAGTGTGAAAAAGCATTGAAAGATCTAAAGATTACTTGGCGTCACCTCCTCTACTATCAAAACCTAAGAACAAAGAGGTGCTCTTGTTATATTTTGCTGTATCGGAACATGCTGTCAGTGTTGTGCTTGTTCGAGAAGAAGGAAACAAACAGCATCAGGTCTACTATGTAAGCAAGTCACTCTTGGATGCAAAACAAAGGTACAGTCACTAAGAGAAGCTAGCATTAGCGTTGATAACTGCAGCTCGAAAGTTGTGACCTTAATTTCCAGGTGCATCCTGTTATCCTAGTTAGCTCAGCTCCCATCAAAGCTATTTTACACAAACCAGAGGTGTCTGGAAGGTTGGCAAAATGGGCAGTCGAACTTGGAGAATACGATGTGATCTACAGACCAACCACTGCCATTAAATCCCAAGTACTTGCGGATTTTGTTGCGAAATTTGCTCCAAATATGATCCTTTCAGTTTCAGTGAAAGAGGAAGTACAAACCCGACAAGAAGGGAATCTAAAAGGAAGTTGGAAGTTGTATGTCGACGAATCTAGTAATATGAGAGGAACTGGCTTAGGTATGGTCCTTATCTCTCCCAGAGGAGAAATATCTTCAAGGGCTGTCAGGTGTAACTTCCAAGCTACAAATAATGAAGCAGAGTATGAGGCACTAATAGCAGTGCTTACATTAGCACACGACCTAGGAGCTCAAAATTTGGAGGTTTTTAACTCATAGTTAACCAAACGGTGGGAGACTACCAAGCACGTGATTCGAAGATGACTCGATACTTGAACACGGCAAAGAAATTATTGGAAAACTTTTCCAGATGCACGGTGTCACAGATTCCAAGAGAGGAGAATTGTCACGCAGATGCTTTAGCTAACCTCGCTCAAGCTCTCAAAACCGAAGCGACCGTCAACATTCCATTGCTAGTACTGCAATGGCCAACAACGGACAGTGACCTACCAATTCGGGAAGTCACAACAGTTGAAGCAACGCCTAATTGGATGACACATATCGTCAGTTACCTACGGGATAATTTATTACCAACAAATCTCGGTGAATACAGAAAAATTAAACAACAAGCAGCATGTTACTGCATGCATGAGAACAAGCTGTATCGCAGGTCTTTCTCTAGACCTTACTTGAAGTGTTTAGCTCCAGGAGAAGCCAAGTTCTAATGGAGTTGCATGATGGGGAATGTGGATCTCATTCAGGAGGAAGAAGCCTCGTACTGAGAGTAATGAGGACTGAATAATATTGGCCGACCATATCGAACGATGCAACTCGATTTGCTCGACATTACGATAACTGCCAAAAGTGATACGATCCGAGGAGATCAACTCTGAAGATAAGGCAACAGGCGAATTGAGATCGTGACTTGGAGGGACAGATGCGATGATATTGGCTTGATGAAGCGATGGTGGCGCGATGAGAGATCGATGGAGGGAGATGGTGGTGTGATGCGGCGGATCGATGGTTTGAGATGGTGGTGGATGGATTCGTCGATGGATCGTGAGAGGGATGTGATGGTGATAGCAGAATCTCTTGTAAACAGATTAGTTTTAAGAGATTCGAATTTCAGAGTTTTTTTTTTAGTTCTCAGAAATCGAAAAGAGAGAAGAACACGTTAAAAGTTTGATCAAAATTCTTCACTCAATATGACATAGGCGATTTTCTCTTTTTTATAGACTAAGAGAGAAAATCGCAGCCCTAATAACAAAACAACATGGAGTTTGAAATAAAACAACAAGAAGTTTAATTTGAAAATAAAACAGCGAGGCGTCCCTTCTAAACCTAAGTGGTGCGCCTAAACAACTAGTGCATAAGTCATTGTGACTTAGCACGTTATTACCCATTAGTAACAACTTCTAAGTAACTCGACGTAGCAATGATTTCTGCCTCGTTAAAAACCTTGGAGAAGAACCTCCTTGCCTTCCAAAATCCTCACCAAGGAAAAGAGTACAGAATCATCACCTAAGTTACCTAGTCATTGTTACTGGGTTCTTCATTCTTCAAGATAGAGATGTTGAAGATGTGAGCTCCAGCCTCCTGGTGTTCGCTGTCCTCCGTGGCAATGAGTGCGTGAGCCTCCTTAGCCATCTCTCTAGCTCTGGAACGAGTGATCCTGCCAGCTACCTCTGGTTCCTCCTCCTCTGAGCTGGTCACGATCATATCAAAAAGCATGCGCAGGTTTCAAAGTTACCTTTAGAAAACCTGAAAACTAACACCTTGCCATGGCCATTCATAAAATGGGGCATGGATATAGTTGGCAAGCTACCAACAGCACCTTCCCAAAAGGCTTCTATTAGTCGTAACCGACTACTTCTCCAAATGGGTGGAAGCAGAGGTACTTAGCCGGATCACAGATAAAGAATTCAAAAGCTTTATCTGGAAAAATGTCATATGCAAGTTTAAGGTCCCCCACGAAATTGTTACTGACAACGGACAACAATTCACAAGTAACAACTTCAAAGAGTTTTGCACCACATGGGGAATCAAACTTAGCTTCGCAACACCAAGGCATCCCCAATCCAACGGGCAAGCAGAATCTTCAAACAAAACCATCATGAAGATGTTGAAGATACGGCTTGAAAAAGCTAAATGTTTATGGGTGGAAGAGCTCTCTGGAGTGTTATGGGCCTACCGCACCATGACCAAATCTACTACGGTTGAGATACCATTCTAACTTGTGTATGGGATGGAAGCAGTGGTTCCTGCTGAAATAAGCGTGAAAACTGTGTGCACGGAACACCTTCAGTACGCAGATAATGAAGAGCTTATGAATATGAGTTTTGACCTCCTAGACGAGAAAAGGGAAGCTGCTAGAATTTGGAACTGGTGTTATCAGCAAAATGTTACAAGAAGTTGCAACAGAAGAAAACAAACTAGGATATTTCAAACAGAAGAATGGTGTTTCGACGTACTTTTCAGAATAGAATGGAACATGGTGTGGGAAAACTAGGTCCAACTTGGGAAGGTCCCTATAAAATCATAGAGGTCTGTGGATCAAGAGCATACCAACTACAAGACAAGGAAGGTAAAACGCAACCTAATAGTTGGAACGCTCTACATCTAAAGACCTACTATTTCTAGATCCGTTCGATTTTTTATGGCTTTTGGTTCAGGTTAGGACTTGCTAGATTTTTTGCTTCTTTTTTTCCTTTTGATATCTCAGCTTTAAACTCATTTATGTCTAGGACAGTCATCTTAATAAAAGAGCTTTCCATATAAGAGCTACAGAGAGATTCTCAAGTTCAGCTTGACGACTACGGTCGCTATCAGAAAGAAAAGTTTCTACAAAACAGAATGGTACTATGGCCATCACTATCCAAAGGCAAAGCCTCGACCAAACAGAATTTGCTAAAAGCAACTGTTAAGTCAAAGACGATAATAGTTGAATGAGCGATAGCTCCAAAAAGTGGTGTAAGCTCCCAAAAGGAGCATTGCTATCACTAAATATATAATGCAGATAAGCGATAGCTGCTGTAAGAAAAATGGTGTAAACTCCCAAAAGGAACATTACTATCATTACAAATACATACAGCGATAGCTGCCATAGAAGATGGTGTAAGTTCCAGAAAGGAGCATAACTATCATTACAAATACATACAGCGATATCTGCTGTAGAAGATGGTGTAAGCTCTCAAAAGCGTTAGCTTTCAGATAACAGAAAGTGGCGTAAGCTCCCAAAAGCGTAAGCTTCCACATAACAGAAAGTGGTGTAAGCTCCCAAAAGCGTTAGCTTTACAAAACAAAAAGAAGAAGAAGAAGTGATGTAAGCTCCGAAAAGGAGCATTACTATCGTTGTAAGTATCGATAGTGCAACCTAACAAAAGGGAGCGTTATTACCACCAAGTATAATCAGCTTCTAATAGAAAAGCACTACACTCCAAACATACTCGAGCAATAAGTTCCAAAATTCTTATTCTATTAGGCTAATAGCTCTGATAATAAGCGGCATACGCTTTGGCATTCAAAAGGATAATGATATCAGCTTTGAAAATGATTGCAAAAATATCGACAATGGCTAATAGGTAGCTGCTATTTGAGCGTAAGCTCTTTAGAAAAGTCGTGTTTGCTCCCAAAGTGATTCAGGGAAGTGGACGATTTTACTCCGACAACGGTTCGGTGATGAAGGATTCTCCAAGTAGCTGCAAAATATAGCGTAAAATAAAAAGCGCATAGCTTCCACTCCAAGAGTGAATGAATGTTCTAAAAGATGTAAAAAAAATTGTGTAAGCTCCAAAGAAGGATGCAGCGATATATGCTGTACCGCTGGAACCTCCAAACAAATTCTATGCAGGGAGTAAGCTTCTTGATAACTAAAAATTTTTCAAGTCTTAGATGGGTTATCAATCCCCTTGTCAAAGTAGTATAAGGGGTGTCAATCCATATGTGTGGTAGTTAGGCACTAGTTTATGTGATAAGCTCTTAAGTCAAGTTATCAAAGATGAGTTTTGGTGTGAACAAAGTAACAAGAAAGCATAAAGCAAGAAACAAGCAAGCTATGATGAATGAACTAAACAAAGCAAGCAACAAAACAAAGTGATGATGATTAAGCAAATGATAAAAGATAAACCTCTAGATGTGATCATTGATTAGGGTGCTGTAGATATCAATCCATGATGCTAAGAACAATAATGCAATGCAAGTTACTCTTTAGTCTAGACTTCAAAAGCAGATTAATTCATTCCCATGACAATAATCCCTTTGCTAATCACAACCATTAGATATAATCAAGCAATCAACAAGCATTATGCATCAAGCCCAATAAGTGACCAAACAATCTCTCTACCAAGAAGACTGAATCTTACACAGAAAGACATAGTAAGCAATCACATAATCTCAAACATTTCAACTTAGAACTCTAATCTAGACTAATCCTCTCATGAAGGCATTAATCTCTACACTAATCCACTTTCAAACAAAATTCCCATTTGTGAAATATGAACTAATGAGCATTAAGAAACAGTACTAATATGTCATTTATGCAATTAAAAAACATTCCCATGGCATCAATGCATAAACCCTTAGTTAGCTTTCATTCAGGCATTTCATCAAACACCTTGTGGGTGGAGATTTGCCTAAGCTCTAGACCAGAGTGATGTGCAAAGATCTACCATTAGGAACAGCTAACTAAGGAAATGAAATGAGAATCTAGTCCCTAAACATCATAAATCAAACATCTAAGCACCCTAATCTACACACCTAGAAGCTTAAAAGATGACTACTCACTAATCATGAAGAACACATCTAATCTTTTGCAAGAGATGATGTTAATCATGATTAGAAGCAGAAATGAGATGATGAGATGATAAGAAACAGCTTTGGAATGATCAAATCCCTTGAGATATCTCTTAATCAAAAACGTTTTACACTAAAAAGGAAAGAAAACTAGAGAGAAAACTAAGTAGAAGATAAGATGTTTTTAGGGTTTTTTCCCAAAAAAAGTATTTATACTAAGTGTTATGGACCGGGTCAGCCCGGAACAAACCGGGTACTGACCCGACTTTGGTGGGTAAAGATGAGGTTTGCCACGGTCTAGCAGCTCTTGGTAAAGCCGTGGCAAGTGACCGTGTCAAGTCCCGAAGCTTCTGTTCTTGGATGAATCTTGGTGTCACGGGTTCCCTTTGGTCGTGATGCATGGCCGTGTCAAGTCCGAAGCTCTGAAGGATCCCAAGTGTTGTCTTGCCACGGTCAAGTGTAGACCGTGGTGTGGAAACCGTGTCAAACCGCGAAGTATTGCATCAAGTGCCACGGTCAGATGTGGACCGTGGCATTCCACCGTGCCATCCTTACACTTAGCACAATTTCCACGCTCTTGGTGCTCGAAGAATAGGTGTGTCTCTATTCTTCCGGAACTCACGCCTCACAACTCCAAATGGAACCATCTCAACTGTTCTGGAAAGAGGACTCAATCATCTCAAATCTTGATGAAGAAACCCTCAGCGCTTGGGAAGTGGAAGGTTCCCCGGAAGGCTCATCTTTGCAGTACATTGACACGGTCAGAAAGAGGCTTCTAGACATGTGTCCATTCCAGAAACGTTATCTTCTTGCTCATGGCTTCAAATTGAATGATCTTAAACGTTATGGAAAGAGGACTCAAATATCTAAAATCTTGATGACGGACCTGTAAACTGAATCGGTCTGGAAGTGCATCGTCCTTCGCAATCTTCGGAGCTCATCGGGTCGGTCCAAAACGGTAGCGAGACAGGCGTGCCTTCCGGTGAGCTTAACTCTCTACTCACGCCTCCAAATTCTATGATTCCACCTGGTCTGAAAACATGATCCAATCGTCTCCAAATTTGATGAAGCACCCGACAACTGAATCAGATCAGAAGGTTTCCCGGACAGGCGATCATTCAGGAGTATCGGATTGCTCCGGAATGGATGCAAGAGAGGTCTGTCTTCTGGTGACCGTATCGTTTAGCTCAGTGCTCCAAATGCCCTGATTCAACCTGTCCTGGGTTCTTGACTCAATTATCTTCAACATTTATGAAGACCCTGTAAGCTGAATCGGTCGGCAAGATCTTCCGGTGACGCGATTTCGGAAATGTATCTGCACCCAGGATTTTTGGCCGAGAGACTTGACCGCGGTACGTGTTTTTAGCCGAGAGAGTAACACGCGGGAAGGATTTTGGCCGAGAATCTTCGGTCATCAGTACAGCATTTTGCCGAGAAACCCAAAATTGCTCCTTTTCACCATTTTTGATCATTTCAACTCCATTTATTCATCTGAATCACATCCTCCACTCCAAATAGGCTCCAAAAGCACCTGTTTAACACTCCAAAACATGCAAAACTCTCTTGGACCTAATGCAATCTCTAAGTCCTAAAAAAATGCTTAAAGACCTAAAATGCATGCAAATGAGACATGATTTGGACTAGAATATGTACATTAAATGATGCAATTTATGAATATATCAACTCCCCCACACTTATCCTTTGCTTGTCCTCAAGCAAAAAGAACAAATGAGAGAGAGAGGTTGAATGCATTGGGAGTTCATATTTCCTTTTTGAGAGAAGTGATCACAATGAGAATTCAAGTTCATGCTCAATTATGCAATGCAAAGCCATACTCAAATATATATCAACTCAACAAGGAATCTCCACAAGTTCTTCTCTCTCTCAACTCTTTCACATTCATTAAGCTTTTATCAGGTGAATCTAATGATGCAATGTTTAAACAAGCTGGCTTGGCTAGGGAGAGGCTATGAGACTAAAATGATCTCATCAGTGTTCAAGCGGGTTTAATGCAGAAAAGGGATCTCTCTATGAATGATCAAACTTTGGCAGAATGCTAAAGGTAAAAAGCAACCTATGCATACAAGGGAAAAGACTCATGACACCCCACACTCTACTCAAAGCTTTCTCACTTGCTCAACCTCTCAAGAACCTCACTTTCCACACTCATTTTCCTCTCACTAGGGGACTCACTTTTCATTTTCACACTCAGGTCTTGGAGTTCAAACTTTACATAGCTCTTTTTCACTTTCTTTTGTAACCTCTAGCCTCTTTTTCTTTCTTTTTAAAACATTTGAGCTCTTGGGCTTCTTTTCTTTTCTTTTCACCCTGAGGCTAGACTTTTTCTTTTCAAAATTCTAGAGCTCACTTTCTTTGACTCAAAACTCCAAGACTGATTTCTTTTCTTTTTCTATCCCCTAGTTCTCACCATTCTCCTTTTATTTCCACTCATCTCTCCTTTTTCCACTCACCAACAAGTATTCTCCCACACTTAGTTCTCACCAAATCTCTCAGGCTCTTGATGATGGAACTTACACTCAATGAGACTAGCTCTTGTCGCTCTAAACCTAACACTTTCTGCTAAGTTTGATCCAAGGTGGCCTTTCAATTCACACACAAACATTGGCTTGAAAGAAGGATGGGTTCAAGGTGAGGGAACTGATCCATGATGCGGATTCAGCTACTTAAGCTAAAGAAAAAGGGCGGTAAAAACAATGGTTCTAGCTCAAGTATGTATGTCGGTATCCACAAGCTTATTCAAACAATGCATCACAAGATATTTTCAAGTCAAGTTCAAGGTTCTCACTTAATTAGAGTTGAATTCAATTCAAACTTGCTTCTCAGATTCAGATCGTTTCAGACTTTGCAAGCACAGAAAAAGATTCACAAGCATATTCAGTTCAAGTTCTCAAAGTGATGTACTCTCTAGAAAACCTATCATTACTCCCTGCAAGATGCAACCTATATGATGCAACTAGACTCGATCCTAAAAAAATGTGAATGCAACTAGAATGAACATTTTTTTGTGAAAATTTTCTGATTTTTATATGCATTTAGATGCAACTAGATGAGACTCAAAATGCAAAAGAGAAAATAAGAACAGAGAAAACATGATTAGTAGACACTAAACTCCTCCCCCACACTTTAATAACACAGTCCCCTGTGTTATAAAAGCATAAGAGAGAAGTGAAAGGCAAAAGCAAGAAAAATGCAAAATGAAAAATTAAGAACTAGATGCATATGTACAAAAAGTTTGGAGAGTTACCAGACTTGTTCATGATGGAATGGAGTAGTGGAATTGTGAATCTCAGGAGGCTAAACATCACTGGAGGTGTCCTAGTTTTGATGCTTCTCCTTTCACTGATCTGAACGTGCTTGTAGTGAGGGCTGGAGCTCGTTTTTGTGCATTGTTCCTCTGCCACCCCCTGTTGCCACGGTCTGGAAGCTCCTCTGTACAGCCCGTGGCATTCTTTTGTTCTTCCTCCATTCTCATACTTGTAACCATTGGAGTGAGGGTCTCCCTCCTTCTCCAAAGCTGAAAGAGATTGGGATCCACCTAGAATTCCAGCAGTGTGCCCACATACTTCATCTCAAGTACTTTAGGGGGTTCTATCTCTTGAACAACTGATCCACAAAATTCAGCTAAAGGAGGTGTAACAGGGTAAAAGACATCCTTATCCACTTTTGAAAGAACCACTCTTTGAGTATCAAAGTCAATCATTGCACCAGTGGTGTTTAGAAATGAAGTTCCAAGCAATAAGGGGAGCTCTTTGGTCTTCTTCATCTTCATGATGACAAAATCAGTGGGAATTTTGCATTCACCAACCTGTAGTGGATAGTTTTCCAGAAACCCATATGGTTTCTTGGAGTAGGAATCTCCAAAGGTGATAGAAGAAGGGTAGGACGTTATAGACTTGACCTTTAGCTTCTCCATCATGTCCTTAGACATTATGCTAACACTTGACCCTGAGTCACACAAAGCATTCTCCACTTTAAAGTTGCCAAGAGTGCAAGAGATGGTGAACTTCCTTGGGTTGCCTAGTTTTGGGAGGGAGGTGGGCTTCATCTGAGTTGATTCAGAGGTGGAGGCACTATCTGTTGGCATTGCTTGATCAGTTGGCAGCTCCTTTGTTTTAAGAGATTCTGAATCATTCCCTTTCTGAACAGAAAAAACTGAACCGGCTGCCCCCACACTTTCTTTCTCAATGTCCTCATTGAGTTCATGTAGGAAGCCCATGAAATCATCTATAATGGCGTCCTCATCCACATGAGTGTGTGCATTCTCATTACAAACTTGACCATAAAGGAGTTCTTCAATCTCTTGCAGAGCAGCTGAATGGTCATCATTGGAGTAGATGGCATTGCAATAATCTTTTGGGGTTTGAACAGTTTTACCAGAAAGAGAGACTTGTGGTTCAGAAGTGCAGATGCTCTTGTTCTTTTTAATAGCCTTTATTTCAGCTCCTAGTGTCTCCAGGTGGGATACCATCTTTTGTTGTCCTATTAAGAGCTGTTGGAGAACAACATTGAAATCAGGACTTTGTTGAACAGGTGGTGGGGCAAAACTAGGAGGTGGTGGCCTTTGTTGTAGGCTGACTTGATTTGCGAAGCTATTCCCTTGATTCTGAACCGCTGGTTGCTGAAAACACTGTTGACCTTGGGAGTTACCTTGGTACTTATTCTGTTGAACAAAGCTTTGAGGAGGGTATATTTGGTCTTGGGGGTTGGCCACATTGTCGCTCCTATAGGACAAGTTCTGGTGTTTATTGAAGTTGTTGTAACCATTGAACTTGTTTTGATTCCCAATGAAGTGCAACTCCTCTTGAGTGAGACCCTCTTCATTTGTATTTGTGAAACATCTCTTTTCCTCACTCACATAATTTATAGGCTTTTGAGTGGCAGCTAGGGCTTTTTCAAGCTTGATATTCAGCACTTTGATCTTCTCTTCCAGTCCTTGGTGTCTACCAGAATCTTCTCCTCTATAGCTTCTATCATAATCTTCCCCATAAGTGTCTTGGCTCATGGCTAAGTTCTCAACAAGTTCCATAGCTGCATTGATTTCTTTTGCCAAGAAATTTCCATTTCATGTTGTGTCCAACTGAATCCTGATCTTAGGAACAGCTCCTCTATACAAAGTGCTAAGGAGAGAGGCTTCTGAAAAGCCATGATGTGGACACTTATTTGTGTAGCTTCTAAACCTGTCTAAAGCTTCTCCAAAGGTCTCATTAGAATGTTGAGTGAAGCTGGAAATCTGGTTCCTTAGCTTTGCAGTCCTTGAGCTTGAGAAGAACTTGGATAGAAAGACAATCTTGCATTGCTCCCATGTGTGGATGGATCCTCTTGGGAGGTTCTTTTCCCACTGATGTGCCTTATCTCCAAGGCTGAATGGGAACAATCTCAGTTTGAAGCTGTCTTCAGATACCCCATTGATCTTAGTGAGATCACAAACTCTGTCAAACTGATCCAGATGCTCCAAGGGATCCTCCATAGGTAAGCCATGGAACTTCTGATTCTGAACCATATTGATCAAAGAGGCATTCACCTCAAAGTTGTTGTTTTGGACAGGAGGTGGCCTGATTCCTGCTCCATACTGGTGTGCATAAGCTCGGTCATTCTCACCAACAAAGACTGGTGGAGGCTGATGACGTCTGGGTGGGTTTGGGTGGGGCTGTGGTGAATTAACCTGAGGTCGGTCTTGGTTCTGGTTATCCTGAGCGTGTCCCTGATGGACCTGAGCCTGTTGAACTTGAATTCCAATCCCATTACCAGCTCTTTGACCGTGATCAGCTTCTTGAGCCTGATGCTCATTCCCAACTTGCTGATTCATTCCTAACCTTTCCAAGTGAACAGCTCTTTCTCTTTGTCTTCTGGTTTGGCTTCTTGTGATCATAAACCTGAAAACAAATACAGAGCTTGAAAAGTGATCAGTAAAACAAAAGAAACTTGATCTCAAAAACTATATCAGAAACTAATGCTAACAATACCCACACAACATGGCAACGGCGCCAATTGATAACTAAAAATTTTTCAAGTCTTAGATGGGTTATCAATCCCCTTGTCAAAGTAGTATTAGGGGTGTCAATCCATATGTGTGGTAGTTAGGCACTAGTTTATGTGATAAGCTCTTAAGTCAAGTGATCAAAGATGAGTTTTGGTGTGAACAAAGTAACAAGAAAGCATAAAGCAAGAAACAAGCAAGCTATGATGAATGAACTAAACAAAGCAAGCAACAAAACAAAGTGATGATGATTAAGCAAATGATAAAAGATAAACCTCTAGATGTGGTCATTGATTAGGGTGTTGTAGATATCAATCCATGATCCTAAGAACAATAATGCAATGCAAGTTACTCTTTAGTCTAGACTTCAAAAGCAGATTAATTCATTCCCATGACAATAATCCCTTTGCTAATCACTTAATCAAGTCTAACAACCATTAGATATAATCAAGCAATCAACAAGCATAATGCATCAAGCCTAATAAATGACCAAACAATCTCTCAACCAAGAAGACTGAATCTTACACAGAAAAACATAGCAAGCAATCACATAATCTCAAACATTTCAACTTAGAACTCTAATCTAGACTAATCCTCTCATGAAGGCATTAATCTCTACACTAATCCACTTTCAAACCAAATTCCCATTTGTGAAAGATGAACTAATGAGCATTAAGAAACAGTTCTAATATGTCATTTATGCAATTAACAAACATTCCCATGGCATTAATGCATAAACCCTTAGTTAGCTTTCATTCAGGCATTTCATCAAACACCTTGTGGGTGGAGATTTGCCTAAGCTCTAGACCAGAGTGATGTGCAAAGATCTAGCATTAGGAACAGCTAACTAAGGAAATGAAATGAGAATCTAGTCCCTAAACATCATAAATCAAACATCTAAGCACCCTAATCTACACACCTAGAAGCTTAAAAGATGACTACTCACTAATCATGAAGAACACATCTAATCTTTTGCAAGAGATGGTGTTAATCATGATTAGAAGCAGAAATGAGATGATGAGATGATAAGAAACAGCTTTGGAATGATCAAATCCCTTGAGATATCTCTTACTCAAAAAAGTTTTACACTAAAAAGGAAAGAAAACTAGAGAGAAAACTAAGTAGAAGATAAGATGTTTTTAGGGTTTTTCCCAAAAAAAAGTATTTATACTAAGTGTTATGGACCGGGTCAGCCCGGAACAAACCGGGTACTGATCCGGCTTTGGTGGGTAAAGATGAGGTTTGCCATGGTCTAGCAGCTCTTGGTCAAGCCGTGGCAAGTGACCGTGTCAAGTCCTGAAGCTTCTGTTCTTGGATGAATCTTGGTGCCACGGGTTCCCTTTGGTCGTGATGCATGGCCGTGTCAAGTCCCGAAGCTTTGAAGGATCCCAAGTGTTGTCTTGCCACGGTCAAGTGTAGACCGTGGTGTGGAGACCGTGTCAAACCCCGAAGGATTGCATCAAGTGCCACGGTCAGATGTGGACCATGGCATTCCACCGTACCATCCTTACACTTAGCACAATTTCCACGCTTTTGGTGCTCGAAGGATAGGTGTGTCTCTATTCTTCCGGAACTCACGCCTCACAACTCCAAATGGAACGATCTCAACTTTTCTGTAAAAAGGACTCAATTATCTCGAATCTTGATGAAGAAACCCTCAGAATTTGGGAAGTGGAAGGTTCCCCGGAGGGCTCATCTTTGCAGCACATTGACACGGTCAGAACGAGGCTTCTAGACATGTGTCCATTCCGGAAACGTTATCTTCTTGCTCATGGCTTCAAATTGAATGATATTAAACGTTATGGAAAGAGGACTCAAATATCTAAAATCTTGATGACGGACCTGTAGACTGAATCGGTCTGAAAGTGCATCGTCCATCGCAATCTTCGGAGCTCATCGGGTCGGTCTAAAACGGTAGCAAGACAGGCGTGCCTTCCGGTGAGCTTAACTCTCTACTCACGCCTCCAAATTCTATGATTCCACCTGTTCTGGAAACATGATCCAATCTTCTCCAAATTTAATGAAGCACCCGACAACTGAATCGGACCGGAAGGTTTCCCGGACAGGCGATCATTCAGGAGTATCGGATTGCTCCGGAATGGATGCGAGAGAGGTCTGTCTTCTGGTGACCGTATCGTTTAGCTCAGTGCTCCAAATGCCCTGATTCAACCTGTCCTGGGTTCTTGACTCAATTATCTTCAACATTTATGAAGACCCTGTAAGCTGAATCGGCCGGCAAGATCTTCCGGTGACGCAATTTCGGAAATGTATCTGCACCCAGGATTTTTGGCCGAGAGACTTGACCGCGGTACGTGTTTTTAGCCGAGAGAGCAACCCGCGGTAAGAATTTTGGCCGAGAATCTTCGGTCATCAGTACAGCATTTTGCCGAGAAACCCAAAATTGCTCCTCTTCACCATTTTTGATCATTTCAACTCCATTTATTCATCTGAATCACATCCTCCACTCCAAATAGGCTCCAAAAGCACCTGTTTAACACTCCAAAACATGCAAAACTCTCTTGGACCTAATGCAATCTCCTAAGTCCTAAAACAATGCCTAAAGACCGAAAATGCATTCAAATGAGACATGATTTGGACTAGAATATGTACATTAAATGATGCAATTTATGAATATATCACTTTGAAATTAAAAGAATGTGTTAGCTACGCCAAACATCAAGTAAAATTTGCCATGTGGGAAAAACAATCCACGTAGCAATAGTAACAAGCAAATGAGAAGTAAGATCACTGCAAGTCTAAAATATAATATCCTCATACTCAAATAACAGAGTATAGAGGAACATGACAACATAGATAATAACGTTGCATAGGGAGTTCCGAGAAAAGAAAATGCTACCAAAAGAGAGAGAAAGTCAACGGTCTAAGTCTAAAGTTGGATAAGCAAAAGGAAACAACTACCAAATTGGACGTTAAACAAAAGGAGATGAAACCATCTTCAGGTTGCAGATGGGGCATGTGTCACGGCTTCAGGATCTGGAAGAGGCTCGGGAAACAGAAGACAAGCATATCCAGTCGGGTTTCAAAAGGTGCTCATGTACTAAGAGTGTTTCTTCACCTCGGCTTAGGAGCCTCGGTACAGCCACACTGAGGCCATTTTTACGAATATTCTGGGCAACCCCTCGACCATTTACATCGCCCAAAGCCAAACCGAGGCTTCCCCACTTGAAGACACAATGCTCCAAACGTCTAAGTGTCAAAATCACCCTCGCCTTGTTTACCTCGGTACAGACTTAGGCCGAGGGTTTGTGCGAATGAAAGGGATCAAACCTCGACCAAAAACCTCGCCATGCAACACCCCAAGGTACCTTGTCACGTGCTCAAACTCACAAACAGCTTACTCCAGGGTTTTAGATTCAAAGAAGATCAAAGCACAAGAATCATGCAAAGTTCAAGGAATGTTCTTCATGCTTCAGCCAAGATGCATCCCACCCTCGGCTCAAAGACCTCGGCATATACCTGTACCAAGCCAAGGGTTGGCTCCAGCAACCCGGAAAGGGCGGGTCAGTACCCAGTTTTTCCTGGGCTGACCCAGCCCAAAGCATTCCTTATATATAGTTTTTTTTGGACAAAGCCTTAATTATCTTATCTTCTATCTTGTTTTCTCTTTGTTTCTATTTCTTTTTTATTGAAAAACCGACGTGATTAAGAGATATCTGAAGGATTTCATCATTCTAAAGTTTTTTCTTATCATTTCATCATCTCATCTTAGCTTCTAATCATGATCTACATCACCTATTGCAAAGGAAATGGTGTGTTCATCATGATTAGTGAGTAGTCATCTTTTAAGCTTCTAGGTGTGTAGATTATGATGCTTATATGTTTGATCTATGATGTTTAGGGTCTACATTCTCATTTCATTTCCTTAGTTAGCTGTTCTTAATGCTAGATCTTTGCACATCACTCTGATCTAGAGCTTACGCATTTCTCCACCCAAAAGGTGTTTGATGAAATGCTTGAAAGAGCTAAGCTAAGGGCTTATGTCTTTTTCATCATGAGAGTGATAGTCTAATGTATAAATAAAATATTAGAACTGTTTCTTAATGCTCACTGATTCATGCTTCTCACATGGAAATTTGGTATGAAAGAGGATTAGTGTAGAGATTGATACCTTCATGATAGGATTAGTCTAGATTAGAGTTCTAAGTTAAAATGTTTTGAGATCATGTGATTGCTTGTTGCAACTTTCTGTGTAAGATTAAGTCTCTCTTAAGTAGAAACTATCTGGTCATTATTAGACTTAAACCTTTATGCTTGTTGATTGCTTAGTCTTGATTAAGGTGAATTAATCTTGATTAAGTGATTTGCAAAGGGATTATTGTCATGGGAGTGAATTAATCTGCATTTGAATTCTAGACTAAAGAGTAACAAGTGTTGCATTATGTTCTTAGCATCATGCATCAATATCTAAAGTACCCTAATCAATGATCACATCTAGAGGTTTAGTGTTTATCATTTGCTTAATCACCATCATCTTGTTTAGTTTGCTTGTTGAGTTCATTGATCCTATTGATTTGCTTGTTTCTTGTTTATGCTTTCTTGTTTCTTAATTACTTTGTCACCAAACCCATCTTTTTTTCAGCTTGACTTAAGAACTTATCACATAAACTAGTGTCTAGCAACCACACTTATGGATTGATACCCTTTATGCTACAACAGCTTAGGGATTGATAACCCATCTAAAAGCCTTAAAAAACTCTTAGTTATCAGGTTTGCGCGTTGCTAAATCTTGGACGTCACTACCAGCGGAATCTCGATATGAATGAACAGTGGAATCACAACTAAGCTCAATTTTGGAGGTAACTTCAACGAGATCTAAGGGGACCGAGCTCTCAGAATCACTCTCACTATCAGACATTATGGGTTCCTAACATAAAAGTTCCCTAGTTTAGAAGATTGAAAGAGCTCTGATACGAAACTGAAATAAAGCTACAAGCAAGGTTACAAGGAATCTAAAGAGAGATGCGAAATAAGAGAAAACTTGTACCCTTAAAGCTTTGAAAATTGGAAGTTGTTACTGAAGTGACCAATCCTGAGCAGAAATGACAACAGAAGAATCTCAGCCAAAAAATGAGGTGAAGCAGAAATGTGAGTGAACAGAGCTTAAGATAACACCCAAAAACGCAGAGTACCAGCAATTCTCATAGTGTATTATGGAGAGAAAAATATCAGCAATTACAAAAGTAAAAAGCTGTGTGTGTGAGCCGCTAGTGAAAAGAGGTCGTGAGGGAGGTGAGGAAGACAATAACTCCTTTTAGGTTAGGCTGTTAGGGTTATAAATTCTAAAGCCCATTCGACTAAAAAGTAGGTGCAATGGGCAAATTTCTCTCGCGTGGCTAAAGGGAATGGGTGAAACCCATTTAAGTAAAAATGGTGGGCAATTTTGAAGCCCATTACATGGTTAAGTGTGTGTGTTTTTAACGAAGCACATCATGTTTCTTCTTCACGTAAAGATGAAATTAAAAGTGCTATGTTTGCTATTGGGTAATCAACTAGGAGTGTCCACACATCTGATTCAACATTAATGTTAGTGAATATCTTCAAAGTAAAACTCTTTATGTCTCGATAGAGATAATATGAGGTCTACTACTCTCTAAATTCTAAAATAGAAGTTAGAGAGTGGGGGGGGCAAGTTGTTAGGTGAAATAAAATCAACTATAAGATCTATCAAGTAGGTTCGACCCGTGAAAGGTTTGGCCCACGTAAGGTCTGAATATAAAGTAGGGTCGGACCGACATAAGATCCAAATAATAGAAAAAGGTTCGACTAACAGAAAGTTCGAATAAAGAAAAATTTTAACCAACAAAAGGTCCAAATCCTCTAGAGATAAGTACTAATAACCTACACGTCATCCTAATCCGAAAAGGCTTAGGGTTTGGGAAAGGCTTATAACAGGAGGAGCTCCCGAAAGACAGAGGATATGTAGCAATAAGAGGACAAAAACCCTATAGAGCATATTTTTACAATAGCTTAGCACCTGCGATATACTTGTAGTTTGGAGCTTTGTTATTGGAATAAAGATCTCTTTTTCTCTTATCGATCCATATAACTGTCTTTCATTCGAACCTGTTAAAATTTCCCCAAACAGTTGGGCGCTAGAAGGAGGGGGTTTACAGCTTTAACTACGTGAGACATGTCGAAAGGAGAAGATAACAACAATATCCCTGGGAACACCAATGTTCCAACTAGAGTAACTTATAGCCCAGATGAAGCAGAATGAAGAACGACTTGCAAAACCAGAAGCAGAAAACGCTTCCTTGAAGGAGGCAAACTCTGCTCTCATTGGTGATGATGGAAACACAGATATCGATCCTCGTGCCAGGTTTTGAACACGGGTCCCCCCAATGTTACCATTGGACGATACTGTTTGACTAACGGGTAATAGAAGCGGGCAGCAATATGAAAACAACATACAAGACGATGATGGAACGCGTGCTACCAAAACTAGACATGCACCTGTTGGTCCTACAATTCATCCAACAGAAGACGTCCAGCTAAATCATATGATTTCCAAACGAATAGAAGTTATGGAAGCTTTAATCGGATGAGTTCCATGAGTAGCTCCCCCAATCACGAAAAGTGCCCCTAACTCATATGCTGATACCCCGTTCACGGACGTGATTGCATTGGTGGAGATGCCAAGAAAGTTTACACTTCCTACAATGAAGATGTACAACGGAACGATAGACCCGGATAACCACATATCACAATACAAACAGAGAATGTTTACAACAACCATCGCAAAGGAACTTCGCAAAGCTACAATTTGCAAAGGATTCGGTTCAAGTCTTACGGGACCAGCCCTTCAATGGTTTACAAATTTGCCAAACGCTTCAATTGACTCCTTTGCATCATTAACAGATCGCTTCGTTGAACATTTTTCAAGTAGTAAGAATTTGGAGAAGACAGCTGACGATCTTTATGAGTTCGTGCAGAAGAAAGGTTTAGGGTGCACAGTTTTATGGGACGATTCAACAAGGAGAAGGGTTCTATACCAGCATGTGTCACGTCTAATGCAATTTTGGCTTTCAAAAGAGGTTTGCTCCAAAACGGTGACCTGTACAAAGAATTGACGAAATATCAATGCAGGACGATGGAAGACGTGCTATCTAGAGCATGGACACAAATCCGGTGGGAAGAAGATCCAGCCTACGAGCATCATCACTTCCCACGCTCTGATTCACGTGTGGTGAGAGACAAAAGATCAACCATAGATGACAAGCCGTATTAAAGACCTTGCAGTGAGAATGCCAGCAGGAGAAACGACAATAGAGACGCTCATCGACCAATCAGCATGATTGAAAGTGAGAGGCGACCACCATCAACTTGGCCTGACATGAGTAACCTTTCACTTTCTCCTGTAGAACTGGTCGCTGCTTTGAACCGGATGAGTGGAATGGTAAGATGGCCACCAAAAATGAAGGCACCTGCCAGAAAGGCGTGACACTTTAAAATGGAGCAATTTTCACAGTGATCACGGTAACCGGACAGAAGATTGTGTCTCATTGACAATGAAAGTGAACGAATTATTGAAGAAAGGCCACTTGAGAGAATATCTAACTGATAGAGCTAGAAATCGCTTTAATTAAAGAAATAACGAGAGGACGTCAAAAAAATCTATTCCAGGGTCACCTACGAAGCACGATCGTATCATTTGTGTTATCTCTGGAGGTTCGAAGATCAGTGGAATATCACATTCAGCTGCCAAGAAGGGCACTAGAACTGCTAAAAGTCGTCAGGGAGATAGTCGAGTAAGATGTGAATTTATGCCAACGTGCATCATAAGCTTCACATCTGAGAAAGGTGGAGAGGTATTAGCTCCGCATCTTGACGCACTGGTCATATCCTTAACAGTCGCTAACAGTTTTATGAAAAGGACCTTGATTGATAATGGGAGCTCGGCAAACATACTCTTCATAGAAGCTCTCATAGGATTAGGCCTAGACAAGCCCGCACCAACGCGAAAATCTACTCCACTGGTCGGTTTCAGTGGCGAGGTTAAACAAACTGTAGGAAAAGTGACGCTGCCTGTGTATGCGGGAGGAAACAACAAACAAACAAATTTTTTGATACTCGACTGTGCGTTAGCTTACAACACGATTATGGGACGTCTTTGGATTCATGATATGGGAGCTATGCCCTCAACCCTTCATCAAGTCATCAAGTTTCCTAATCCTTGAGGGGTTAGAGAGATCAAAGGAGAACAAGAAAATTCGCGTTCATGCTATCAGACAGCAATGAAAGGAAAATGTCAGCAGTTGTATCAACTGCAGAGTCCACATACGATCCAACACAATGAAGAACCAGAGGTGGAACAACTTGATGAAATACCATTAGTGGAAGATGAACCTGATAAGAAGGTGAATGTCGGTTCGAAGCTACCAATCGACATAAGGAGGAGCTCCCGAAAGAGAGAGGATACGTAGCAATAAGAGCACAAAATCTCTAGAGAGCATATTTTTGCAATAGCTTAGCACCTGCGATATACTTGTAGTTCAGAGCTTTGTTATTGGAATATAGATCTCTTTTTTCTATCGATACGTAGAACTGTTTTTCATTCGAACCTGTTAAAATTTCCCCAAACAATAGGATGGTAGTATTGTTCCTAAAAATGTAATTAATTTCATTAATTCATGAAAGAAATAAAACTTTTAGTGAGCAATTATTAAAAATGTTTGTAGACACAAAAAGGACTATTTGGACTTTCAATTCCAATATAATAAAGGGGCGATAATCTTCTTAGCCTAGCCACATATAATTAAAACAAATCCTATAATATAGCCATATAAGTAGTTTTAAGGAACTTGTAGAATTATAAATTAAGTTTTGGCATGATCCATCAAATTTTTGAATTCAAATAGGACATATCATTGTTTACTTATAACAGTGGCAGATGCAGAAAGTTTTATAGATGGGAGCATAACATTAAAATATGGGAAAAAATCTATAGATAGGGCACCTTTTTCTTTTTACCATTAAATTTACTTAAAATACATAAGAAAAAATTAAAAATAGTAGGGACTACGTGACCCCGTCTAGACGTATGTACGTTGCCTCTGACTTATAATCCATTTTTTTTTTTTGGTTTTGATTTTTTTGTATATTTTAAATTTTAAAAAGAAACATTCAATGGTGAAGAGGTAACATATCCTAATGCATACATAGTATGGAAATATTAATTATGGTTCACTTCTAATTTAAATTTAAAATTTTCATATTTTTTTATTATTTATTTTAGTTTTTTATTATTAATATAAATTTTATATATAATTTTTTAATCTTTAATCATTTAAAAAAATAATAGTGTTTGAGAACTATTGAATTTTTATTGTTGAGGTGGACTAATAAAATTTATACAAAATTTCTTTATTCAGCAATAATATTAGAATTGGTAAAATTTTTAATTTTTTAATTCAGAAAAAGTTTTAAATTTGTAAATTTTCTTGATTTTGAATGTTGATGTGAACCAATAAAATTGCTCTTTAAATTTCTAACTGGACATCCTGAAAAGCATTTACCTTCAACTTTTATAAGTAATCGATTCATTGCATATACTTAGTTTTTCATATCTATTTTTTTTGCTCATCAAATTTTAGGATAGTTTGATGGTAATAAAATTTTCATCATTGTTTTGACATAACTTTTTTTGTTGCAATAAATAAATCGTGATATCCAGTTGAGGCTGAACCGCTCAAAAATGTTAACGATGAAAATAATCAGACCGAAGACACACAATCACATACTCCTCTAATGGACACACCATTTCTAATGGATATACCATTTACAGAATCTGATGGTATCACTGATGAAACCCGGAGTGTCTACACTAGTTTTGAAGCAAAAAAATATTAAATCAAATAACTTCTAGACTTTTTTCGTCAAGGTTTTGAAGATTTAAGAAGCTTTAGACCTTCTTCCACAACGTCTAGAGATAGAGCAAGAATGAAAATCAACAAAGAAAGAGTCCAGAGATGGAAAACAGAACTCAAGGAGACAAAGATGAGAGTTCTGAAGATGAAGAAATGTTCTTTGATCTGTTAGAGAACTATCTACTTGCAAGAGATAGGCTTTGGAGGAAGATCAGACCGCCTCTAAAGTATCACGACTCAAACATTGTTGGTTTTGCATTAATGCAGAAGACGGTGGATGTCCTGAGCCTAGCTGCTATCAAGAAGCTATCAGATATCAAGACTGGACTAAATGCCATGGTTGAAGAAATGGAGTCTCAGATTAGGAATAAAACTTTTGAACTGGTGAAGAGACCTAAAGAAAAGAGAGTGATGTAAATGGGTTTACAAGAGAAAACCAGGGATAGAGGGGGTTGAAGAACCAAGATTCAAGACTCGGTTGGTTGCAAAGGGATATTCAAAAAGATAAGGGATTGACTACCAAGAAATACTATCTCCGGTAGTCAAACATGTATCAATCCGATTGTTCTTGTCTTTCGTGGTTGAACATGATATGGAGCTGGAGCAGATGGACGTCAAGAAAGCTTTCCTTCATGGAAATCTAGAAGAACACATTCTCATGGAGCAACCTGAAGGTTATGAGACAGAGGAAGGGTAGACGTTGTGTGTCTTCTGAAGAAATCTCTTTACAGTTTGAAGCAATTTTCTAGACATTGGAATCAAAGGTTTGATTCATTCATGCTCAGTGCAAGATATCTAAGAAGCAAAAATGATTACTGCATCTATCATCAGGAGCTAAAGGACGGGTCATACATCGACCTGTTGCTGTACATAGATGATATACTCATTGCTTGCAAGGATAAAGAGAAAATCAATTCTCTGAAGGAGATGCTGACTTCGAAGTCCGAGTTTGAAATGAAAGATATGGGAGAAGCCAAGAATATTATGGGCATGGAAATCAAGAGAGACAGACATAAAGGGGTTCTAGAGTTATTTCAGGAACAATACCTTGACAAGGTTCTGAAAAATTTCAACATGGATCAGTGTGAGGGTGTCAAGATACGACTAGGAGTACATTTCAAACTCAGAGCTGCAACATATGAGGAACTTGAGGATCAAGCAGATTATATGAAGATGGTGCATTAAGCAAGTGCGGTGGGATCGGTTATGTACTCAATGATTAGGACTCGAGCACATCTAGCTTATCCAGTTGGGGTTATCAGCAGATACATAGGAAAGCTGGTGAAAGAAGACTGGAGAGTCGTCAAGTGGGTTCTGAAATATATCAAGGGGACTAAGAGTAAGAAGATGTGTTTCAGGAAACAAGACAAGTTTGAGATCAAGGGTTTTGCCACTCAGATTACGCTGCAGATAGGGAGAAGAGAAGATCTGTTACCAGCTATGTATTTACTGCAGGAGGTACAATGATCAGTTAGAAATCAGGGCTGCAGTGGGTTGTTGCATTGTCCACGATGGAAGCTGGATATATGGCTCTTACAGAGGAAGTTAAATAGGGTATATGGTTTGAGTGCAGAGTTGGGGATGAATCAAGAGCTATGGAGGTTCATTAAGATTCTCAGAGTGCCATTTCATTGGCAAAGAACTTGGTTCACGATAACATATGGATGTGAGGCTGCATTTCATTAGTGATATGATTATAGAAGACAAGATTAAGGTGGGTAAGAATGGTACAGCTCATAATTCGGCTGAAATTTTTACCAAGACAGTTCCAGTGAGCATGTTTGAGGAAGCATCAAATTTGCTTGGTTTGATTTAAAGGTGAGAGATCCAAAGATCTGAAAAAGGAAATCCAAGAACTAGAATCAAGAAGATGTGATAGTCATTCAGGGCAAGGTGGAGTTTGTTGGTTTTGTCTTCATGACTACCCAGGTAAAAAGGGTTTAAAATGATGCATCAGCTAAAACAAGTAACCGCGGTAAAGAAGAAAAGAAGGGTTTTGCTGAGAAGTAAAAACCATGGACAAAGACTCCAGAAGACACAGAAAGTTTCTACAAAAGCAGTAACAGCGTTTTAAGAACACAAGTTTAAGTCGTTAGAGATGGGGAATGACAAATAAGGAAAGGCAAGAGGACTTGACGACAAAGATTAGCTTAATCCGCTGAGCTGTAGGTGTTACAGGTGGCTAAAGCAAGGTTCCCATTCACGTGAGTGGCTCAAACTTTGGATCAGATCGCTGGAAAAAGGATCCAAAGTATATTATCTCTAAAGATGTATAAAAAAAATAAGAGACATATTGAGCTAAAGAGTCTAAGAGTAAGAAAACACAAGATCGTGAGAGAGCCAAAGTCTAGGTCTTTGTAACCAAAACACATTGATTCTTGTGGATTTCCTGATAGTTTTCCGGCGAGACGTACTGACCCAAGTTTAAGGACGTGAACTTGTTAATTGTTTGTGTGCTCCCTTACTCTGTTTTCTTTGCTCTGTTTTCTTTCTTTGTTAGCAAATACCATTTCCAAACCTCAATCCTAAGCAACATTAAACTAAGCTAAATCCCAAGACATTGTACCAACAACTAATCCACATTTGCTTGACGATTATTTTTCTTCCTTAAAGAGGTGCCACAGCTCCAGTTGCATTGTTCATCAAGGAAACAAAGAAGATATCGTTTCCTGTTCGATAGCTGAGTACGAAACTCAAAGCTATACCTCTAAAGGTTTGCCCTTAATGCTTCCTGCGATGCCACCACATGAACATGTTCCGATGGAGGCAGTTGCATCTTCAAATCCGAGAAATGATCGAGTTAATGAGCTACAGCCTCAAGTTCAAGCTGATGTGGTCATGGAACAAGCACCTCAAAGTCTAAAAAGAAAGCTTGACGGAGACAATATAGCTGTTGGACCAACTATCAAAAAGCAAAATGGATCTACTAATACCAAGAAGGGTTTGGTGGTTCCCCTTAAACCACCCGACAAGCAATGAAGATATTTCATTTGAACTGTCAAGGAATGGGGAACAACTTGACAGTTCAATACCTTACTGATGTCAGGAAGTCTTCTAAACCTGATATCATGTTCCTCGTTGAAACTAAAAACGGCTGTAATATTCTCAATAAGCTTTGTAATGACTTAGGATATGCCCATTCTTTTGTTGTACCGGCTAATGGGCTTAGTGGAGGTTTAGCAATCTTTTGGGATGTATATATTCAGCTTTCTTTCCTTTCTACACCCTCTTTGCATAACTCTGATATGTATATAACTGATGGTGCTAATGTATTTTGTTTGTCCTACGTTTACGGTCACCCTGTAAAAAAGAATCGGGCTAATCAGTGGAATTCTATAATGGCAGATGTGGAGGCTGGTATGTATAGTGGGAAACCGAGAATAGCACTTGGAGACTTTAATGATATCAAATACGCTAATGAAAAAGATGGTGGAGTTCACAGGTCTGAATATTCTTTCTATCACTTCCGTAAAATGCTATCAGTCTGTGGCTTACATGATGTTAAAACCTTTGGGGGTAGATATACGTGGGTAGTTCAAAGATACAATTATACGGTCAGAACGAAAATTGACAGGGTAGTAGCCAATAGTGATTGGCTTGACCTTTATCCCACAGCTTATGTCCAGGTTCTTCCTTGGCATTGTTCAGACCATAGAGCTTTAATTCTTCATACTGATAATGGAAAATGGAAAGGTCACAAGCTTTTTAGATATGATAGTAGATGGAAGTTTATTACAGAAATAAAAGATGATCTTAAAAAGTTTTGGGAAGAACAATGTCAACAGTTTCCAAGTCAAAATTTCAGTAAAGCTCTTGAAATGTGCAGACGGAGGCTTTCTAAATGGAAATCTCAAAATGTTACTAATTCGCAGAAGAAGATTCAGGAGCTTCAGCATCAACTGCATCAAGCATACGAAAGACCTGTTCTTGATTATTGTTTTATTAATGACATTAAATCCAAGTTGCAGCATGAGTACAGAATGGAAGAAGAATATTGGAGGTTAAAGAGCAGAATCCTTTGGTTGCAAGCTGGTGATAAAAATACCAGGTTTTTTCATGCTAAACCAAGCAAAGGAGGTCTTTTAATCGTATAACCTCGATTAGTGATGAAGCAAATAACCTCTGGTTTAAGTATAAGGATATCGAGCAGGTTATTATTGATTACTTCACCACTATATTCTCGTCTAAATTTAATCATGTTGCTGCAACTTTTCTGTCTCAGATACAACCAAGAGTCACGAGGGAGATGAATTACTCTCTTACCCAGCCTGTAACAGAGGAAGAGATATATCAGGCTATTCAGCAAATGAACCCGGATAAATCCCCAGGTCCTGATGGGCTCACTGCAGGATTTTACAAAGATCACTGGACTACCATCAAAGCAGGTTTAATTAGCTTTATTCAACATTTTTTAGATACTAATGAATTAGATCCTGCTTTGAATCATACCCATATCTGTTTAATTCCGAAAATTGAATCTCCTATTCAAGTAAAAGATTATAGGCCTATCAGTTTAAGCAATGTTGCTTACAAAATACTCTCTAAAGTGTTAGGGAATAGGCTGAAGCCAATATTACAATATCTAATTTCAGAAAACCAATCGGCCTTTATCCCTGGAAGGCTATTACGGATAATGTCCTCATAGCTCACGAAATGCTGCATTCCATGCATACTAGAAAGATTAAGTATCCGTATATGGCTATGAAATTAGATATTAGTAAAGCATTTGATAAAGTTGAATGGCCTTTTCTAGAGAGTATGATGAGAAGAATGGGGTTTGCTGATCAATGGTGCAAATGGGTTATGAAATGTGTTACATCAGTATCATATTCTGTTTTAATTAATGGTAGTCCCTCAAGAAAAATCTATCCTAGTAGAGGCATTATACAGGGGGATCCAATTTCTCCATATCTCTATTTGTTATGTACAGAAGGTCTCTCTCATCTAATCACACAAGCGGCAAAAGATGGAAGAATTTCAGGCTTTCAAGCAAGTAGAGGGGGTCCTGCTATTACTCATATGCTTTTTGCGGATGACTCGCTTCTATTTTGCAAAGCAACAGCTGCAGAATGTGATGAACTGCTGACTATTCTCAGACAGTATGAAGAAGCTTCAGGACAACAAATTAATTTCCAGAAATCTGCAATCACGTTTACCAAAGGTACTGCTCCTGCCTTAAGAGATTATATTCTTCAAACTACTCACATCGAGAAGGTAGGTGGCTTTGGTAAATATTTGGGGTTGCCTGAATATATTGGAAGGAATAGAGCTGATACTTTTTCATACTTGGTGCAAAGAGTCTCTCAGAAAATGGAGAATTGGTATGCTAAATTCTTATCCCCTGCTGGTAAAGAAGTTTTAATTAAGTCAGTAGTTACTGCTCTTCCAACTTACTGCATGTCATGTTTTAAATTGCCTTTCAAATTAATTAGACAGATTAATGCAGTAACTAGGAGGTTTTGGTGGTCCTCTCAGCCTGATAGAAAAGGAATTAACTGGATTTCTTGGGGTAAAATAACAGATCCAAAACCCCATGGAGGATTAGGCATTCGGGATTTACAAGACTTTAATGTTGTCCTTTTAGCTAAGTAAAGTTGGAGACTCCTTCAGAACCCGACGTCTTTGCTAGCTAAAGTGTACAAATCCAAATATTATCCCAAGATGACTCTGTTAGAAGCAAAGCAGAAATGGTGCTCGAGCTATGCTTGGCGTAGCATTCTTGAAGGCAACAAGCTGATTAAGAAGGGAGCTAAATGGCTTGTTAGGAATGGTGATCAAATTCAGGTTTGGAGAGATTTATGGTTACCAACTGTTCCTTCAATGCCTGCAACTGGTATTGGCTCTTCGGTATTTCCTAATTTAAAAGTTAAAGACCTTTTTATGGAAGGAACAACTGAATGGGATGATTCTAAACTTCTATCTCTTTGTAATCCTATTGATATTTCCCTTATTAAGATGTTGCGTCCTTCAGTCACAGGAGCTGAAGATGTAGTCACTTGGTTACATACAAAACAAGGGGAATATACGGTAAAATCCGGGTATAATCTCTTACGCTCAGAAAAAGGTCAGACTTCCTCCACCCCTATGTATTTATATAAAGCCCTTTGGAAGCAAAATATTCATCCCAAGGTGAAGCTTTTTTGGTGGAAAGTTTTTCACGATGCACTACCAGTTGGGGTTAATCTTAAACATAAGCGCTTACTCCTTGATAGTAAATGTCATTTATGTGGAGAAGCTGATGAATCTATTACCCATCTCCTTTTTATGTGTCGTATCAGTCGAGAAATCTGGGAAATAGCACCTATCAATATCCCTACAGTTGAATATATGCTCTCTCATAATGTTTATGAGAATTATAGCTCGTTTGTAGAGCTAAACAAAGCATGTAGAGATCAACTGTTTCTTTTCTATTTGATAGGATGGAGGATTTGGAAACAAAGAAATGAAGTTGTATTCAACAACAAGCGTTGGCCTATTCCTGATACGATCAATAGAGCTTTGGGTGATCTTAAACTGTGGCAAGAAGCATTGGAGAAAACCAAAGTTGATCTGCAAAGAGCACAACAAGCTTCGTGTGTGAGAATAATTACAGACTCTACAAATGTACCCACATCTCGTCAAGAAGCAATCACTGCTGCAGATCAATATTGTTGTTTTATTGATGCTTCTTGGATATCACCGACACAATTAGCAGGTGTTGCCTGGATTTTGTATAATAAACAAGGAAGGCAGATTCTGCAAGGCTCGGGAGCAACTTTCCCTACATCTTCTTCATTGGAAGCTGAAGTTGAAGCCTTACGTTTGGCTGTTGTTAATCTGCGAAAACTTGGATATGCTTGTGTTACTCTTTGTGGAGATGTGCAAGACATATATGGAGTATTACAGCATAATCGGTTTGAAAGGAACCCACAGCATTGGAAGCAGCATCATATGGGAATATATGTTCAGGATATATTAAAGATATCTCAAGTTTGTGGCTTTTCTTTCGTGCAGATTAATAAAATAGCAAATGATTGTGCTGATCGTCTAGCTAAACAAGCTAGATATAGTTTGCAAAATTATGTAATCCGCTGGTTGATGTAATGTTTTATCTAATGAAGCAGTTTGACGAAAAAAAAAAAAACAATGTCGGTTCTCCTCCCCTATATATATATATATATATATGTTGCTTCCCCTTTTGTGTAAGTGAACGAAGTTAATTAAAAATTTCTTCTTCTCATATCATTTCCACTAAGCTCTTTCTCTCTCTCTCATATTATATATAATATATTTAATACGTTATCAGTATAAGCGCCTTTTTATCCATTTTTTATACTTAAATAAGTAAGATTTAGATTTATATCTAATTATTTTAAATTTACGTTTTATTTCGGGATAATAGACTCTGCCTTCCCCAAACCGTTGATTTAAATGTATATTCAATTTATTTTTAAAGTTTACAGGATGATAGACTCTGCCTTCTCTAAACCGTTAATTTAAATTTATATTCAATTTATTTTCAAAGTTTACAGGATGATAGACTCTGCCTTCCCTAAACCGATCGTTATGATAGGTTATGTATTCACGATCATATGATCATATGGTACATTATGTCTCCTCAGATCATATAAATGGAGTAGAAAGTTAAACCTCCTCCTTGATATTATGTTTATGGAGTAGAAGGCTTTGCCTCCTCAAATTATATGGTAGGCTCTGCCTCCTCAAAAATATGATAGGCTTTGTCTCCTCAAAAATATGGTAGGCTCTGCCTCCTCAAAAATATGATAGACTCTGCCTCCTCAAATTATATGGAAGACTATGCCGCCTGTATAATTTTAAATTTATACTTTTATTATGTGTGAGAATTAAATTTTTTTTTATCATGTTTTTCTCGAAAACCAAATTTTTAAACTGAAATTTTGCTAAATTTATTTTTGATAAAATGTTATACAGTTATCATGTCAAATTTGGCAAAGCTCGACATTCCTGCCCTTCATGTATCTGGAAAAAATTACATGTCATAGACAGTAAGTGCAAAAATGTATCTAAAAGGAAACGAGCTTCTTAATACCATCGATAAGTTGGAAACGACATCAGATGAGAAAAAGGTGAAAACCATGATATTTTTGCTCTACCACATCGATAATAGTTTAAAAGAGGAATACATCACGAAAGAAGATCCTGCAGATCTTTGGCAATTTCTCAAAGATAGGTTTGATCACCAGAAATATGTGATCTTACCAAAAGCCAAATAAGAGTGATTGAATCTCCGGTTTCAGAATTACAAAAGTGTTGGTGAATATAATTCTGCTATGTTTGGAATTGCTTCCAGGATGATGTTATGTGGATAGGAGGTAAGTGATTTCGACATGATCGAAAAAACTCTCCAAACATTTCATCCTAGAAATGTAATCCTGCAACAACAATACCGGGCAAATGTTACATCACTTACTCGGAGTTGATGCAAGTCCTCCTTGTAGCTGAACAAAATAATCAGCTCGTGATGTTAAACCATCAAACTCGTCCAACAGGATCATCGCCATTCCCAGAAGCGAATGTTGCGTCATCCAGTCAAAATAATAGAACCGAACACGGACGCGGGCGCGGTCGAGGCCGTTACTGTGGTCGCGGACGAGGTCGTGGACGAGGAAGACAAAATGATGTTGGTCGGGAAGCAGGAAAGCAAAAAGAAACTGCTTGTTACAGATGCGGCATGAAAAATCATTGGGCAAAAACATGTCGTACGCCAAGACATTTAGCCGATCTGTACCGAACATCACAAGATCCCAAAGAAAAGGATAAAGGAAAGAATTTTAAAACCAATTTCATCTCTGATGAAGCTGGACCTTCCTTTGATGGCATAAGTGATTATACTCATCTTGATATCGCTGATTTCCTGGTTGATCCTGAAAAATCAATGGAAACAAAGCAATTAAGATCGATGTAATATAAAGTCTTCTTGAAGAAGACAAGAAAAACCCTATGTAATTTTAAATAAGAATGTAATATGCTTTTGTTAACAAGAAAATGTGTTTCTTAATATAAATAAATTTTAAAATCATGTTTTGGTTTATTAATGCATTTTCTTGCATATTTTGATTCAGATTATGTCAGCATTTGAGATTCAGGATGGAGATACATGTCTAGCCGACAGTGCTACGACACATACTATACTTAAAGATAAAAAGTATTTCTCCTGTCTCAAAATAAAGTACTCCGCCGGAAGCGTGAGTACCATATCTGGTAATACAAATATTATAATAGGCTCTGGAAGAGCTAACTTGTCAATGCTAAGGGGGACAAAATTTGAAATAAGTGATGCGTTATATTCTCCCGAATCTAGCAGAAACTTGTTAAGTTTAAAAGATATCCGAGAAAATGGATATCATATAGCAAAGACAAATAAGAATGGCATTGAATATCTTTGCATTATATCTGAGAGAAAACATGTATTGGAAGAATTACTAATGATGTCCTCTGGGTTATATTGCACAAAAATAAATATGATTGAATACTATGTTACAGTAAATCTGGGGTTTACTAGTACATTTAGAATATGGCATGAAAGATTTGGTCATCCTGGATCAGTCATGATGAGAAGGATTGTGCAAAATTTGAGTGGCCACCCATTGAAAAACTAGAAGATTTTTCAATCGGGAGAGTTTTCATGTCAGGCATGTTCTCAAGGAAAACTCATAACTAGGCCCACGCCAGCCAAAGTTGGGAATGAATATCCTGTATTCTTAGAAAAAATACATGGTGATATATGGGCCGATTCACCCACCGTGTGGGTCATTTAGATATTTTATGGTATTAATTGATGCATCTAGTAGATGGTCACATGTATGTCTATTGACTACAAGAAATATGGCTTTCACAAGATTCATTGCCCAAATAATCAGGTTGAGAGCGCAATTCCCTGATTATGCCATAAAGAAAGTCAAGCTTGATAACGCTGGTGAATTCACTTCAGCGGCCTTTAATGACTATTGTATGTCCTTGGGAATCGATGTTGAGCATCCGGTTCCACATGTTCATACACAAAATGGCATGGCTGAATCTAAATAAAACGGTTGTAATTGATTGCGAGACCGTTAATATTGAGAACAAAACTCCCAATTACTGTATGGGGACATGCTATATTGCATGCTTGGGCATTGGTCCAGATGAGGCCAAGTGTATATAATGAATATTCCCCAATATAGTTAACATCTGGCAAGGAGCCAAATGTATCTCATCTCTGTATTTTTGGATGTGCGGTCTATGTCTCAAAAGCCCCGCCGCAAAGAACAAAAATGGGGCCACAAAGAAGATTGGGAATATATATCGGCTATACATCACCAAGTATAATTTGATATCTTGAACCGGTAACTGGAGATATGTTTACGGCACATTTTGCCGATTGCCACTTTGATGAAAATGAATTCCCAGCGTTGGGGGGAGGATCAAGAGAATCACCAAAGGATATCACATGGTGTACACAATCCTTGGCTTATCTTGATCCCCCTACCCATCAACGCGAGGTGGAAGTTCAGAAAATCATACATTTGCAAAGGTTGCCAACCAGTTACCTGATGCATTCACATATACAAAAAGAGTGACAAAATCGTATATCCCTGCTGTTAATGCTCCATCAAAAATAAATGTTCCGGAACAAGTTATTGATGGGAATAAAGCAAATGAACCGAGGGTTTAATTAAAGCGCGGGAGACCGATGGACTCGAAGGATAAAAATCCTCGAAATAAAAAGAAATTGGGTGGCAAGGTTCTAGAAGAACCGAATAAATAAAAATATCTTGAAGACATTGGTGAAAAGGTTCTAAAAGAACCATATAGAGATATATGTCCTGAAGACATACATAAAGAGGTTCCAGAAGAACCAGTTAAAGAAGTTCGTCCAGAAAACGAACATGATACTGAAAAGTATGAGATTTCCATTAACTTCACCCAAAGTGGGACATTATGGGCTAGAAGCGAGATAAATGATACAAATGAAATATTCTCCTTTTCGGTATCCAAAGAAATTGATAATGAAAATGATGATCCAGACCCAATGTCCGTGTCAGAGTGCCAGAAAAGGCCTGACTGGGAGAAATGGCAGATGGCCATGAGAAATGAATTAATCTCCCTGAATAAAAGAAATGTTTTTGGACCTATAGTCATTACACCTGGGGATGTAAAACCCGTTGGGTGCAAATGGGTCTTTGTAAGAAAACAGAATTGAGAAAAACGAAGTCACAAGATATAAAGCCTGATTTGTGGCACAATGTTTTTCTCAAAGACTGGGAATTGATTATAAAGATACATATTCCCCAGTCATGGATGCAATCACATTCAGGTACTTAATGAGTCTAATGGCATCTAAATATCTAGATATGTACCTTATGGATGTTGAGACTGCATATCTATATGGATCACTTGATAGTGACAAATACATGAAAATCCCAGAAGGAGTAAAGATCTCAAAAGGATCAAAGATACCTGAAGCATCTAAAGACATATGTTCGGTTAAATTACAGCGGTCACTTTACGGATTAAAGCAGTCCGGACGCATGTGGTGTAATCGCTTGAGTGAATATTTGTTGAGTAAAGGATACATCAACAATGCGATATGCCCTTGCATGTTTATTAAGAAATCCTCATCAGGATTTGTGATCATTGCTGTATATGTTGATGACCTAAACATAATCGGAACTCAAAAGGAGATTGATGATGCAAGAACTCACATGAAAGAAGAGTTCGAAATGAAAGATCTTGGAAAAACAAAATTTTGTCTAGTGCTCCAGATTGAGCATTTCCAAGATGGAAAATTTGTGCATCAGTCAAATTACACCAAAAGGGTGTTAAAACGTTTTAAAATGGATAAAGCAACTCCTTTGAGAAGGTTCCCTTTCGACCATGTGAAGATAGCGAAAATGTATTAGGTCCTGAAGTACCTTATATGAGCGCTATCGGTGGGCTTATGTATCTTGGAAATTGTACTCAACCAGATATAGCTTTTGCTACCAATCTACTTGCAAGATACAGCTCATCTCCTACGCGCAGACATTGGATGGAATAAACATATTTTCGTTATCTCCAAGGTACGACTGGTTTGGGTTTATTTTATCTTAGAAATCCCAAAGTTGGTCTAGTTGTTTTTTCAGATGCAGAATATTTATCAGATCCACATAAAGCTCAATCGCAAAATGGGTATGTTTTCACAATTGGTAGAACTGCGATCTCGTGGCGCTCCCAAAAACAGACTTTGGTTGCCACTTCTTCTAATTATGCGAAAATCAGTGCTCTCCATGAAGCATGTAGAGAATGCATATGGCTCCGATCCATGACTCAACATATACAAGGTGCAAATGGAATAGTCATTGATACGAAACCAACAAAAGTATTTGAAGATAATGCTGCATGCGTCGCTCAACTCAAAGAAGGTTTCATCAAGAGCGACAGAACAAAACATATTCCTCCAAGGTTTTTCTCTTACACTTAAGAACTCGAAAAAAATCAGAAAGTGGATATCCAATATGTTCGCTCAAGTGACAATGCAGCAGATCTCTTTACCAAGGCGCTTCCCACTACATCATTCAGAAAACACGTTCAAAGCATTGGAATGCGCCGACTAGGAGATCTATAAAAGACATTTATATCCATTTTTTCGAGAGGAAGATTATGTTACAGTACTCTTTTTCCCTTGTTATAGTTTTTGTCCCACTGGATTTTTTCATAATAAAGTTTTTAACAAGGTTGTACATAATATATTATTAGTGATGGATAATAAAGAAAGAGTGTTAAAAAGTGGATAATTATCCACACATACACCGACGTAACAATGTCGGTTCTCTTCCGCTATCTATACTATTATTTACGAAGTCAAAAATCTTAGGTGTCGTCTCCAGAGCGATTTGCTTATGTGTCATTATTAAAAAAAAAATATGTGGCATTTTAATTAATTATGATAGGTTGATCATTAATCTTACGTGTAAATATCCGTGACATGGCCAAAAAACTGATGTGTCATATCCATAGCGATTTGCTTATGTGTCATTATAAAAAAATATTATGTGGTGTTTTAATTAATTCTGATAGGTTGATCATTAATTCTACATGTAAATATCCGTGACATGGCCAAAAATCTGATGTGTCGTCTCTACAGCGATTGTCCTACGTGTCATTATTAAAAAAAATTATGTGGCGTTTTAATTAATTTAGATAGGTTGATCATTAATCTTACGTGTAAATATATGTGGCATGGCTAAAAATCTGTTGTGTCGTCTCCATAGTGATTATCCTAGGTGTCATTATAAAAAAAACAAATTATGTGGTGTTTTAATTAGTTCTGATAGATAGATCATTAATCATACATGTAAATACCCGTGACATGGCTTTTTTCTTCTATTATAGGCCAATGATTTTGTTTATGGGCCACTGTTCTCAAGTTAGCCCTAGCCACTGATTTTGGTTATGGATCACCGATATCAACGTTGGTACTAACCTAAACCCTAACGTATCTATCCTATATATACTCCTCTCGGTCTTCATGTTTTCTTACATACAACGTCCGTCTTCTAAGGTCTAGCATCTTTTTAAAAAATTTATCCACGTCTTTTTTAAAAATCAATATATACTATTATTTATGCATTTCTGTAATGACAACCTACTATTTTTTTATAGTTCATAATTTTCTGCTTTAAGACGTTCTTCTTATGTAAATCTATTGCCTAATAGTTCTTTCCTTCAACAAATTTATGAATTTTCTGTAGAGATTAGCAATTGTCCCCTTTGTGATCCTCAGATTTTGCCATACCATCTGCCTCCATCTCAAATTGCTTTTACAGAAGAAGAACATTTTTCTGCTGATGTTTACAACGATAAATTTACAGATTGGCTGAAGTTTAATTAGGACTATCCTGAAGCCATATCATATATGTATTCTAAATTTTGACCCATTGGATTTGGGATCATAAAAACGTATATGGCATCCCCGTCTTTGCGGCAACTCCAGCCGAGTATTATAGCCAACTATAACTCTAACACTGGTGAAGCCTACTTCTTGAGGGTTTCATTGCATGTCGTTTGCGATCCATGTTTTTATATAAATATAAGAACAATTAATGGTGTTGTCCACCCTACTTTCAAAGTCATGTTATGCTTTAGTTTTAATTCACGATGATATCGAGTATGTCGAAACTTTCTATGAAGGCAGGTCAATGGGTTTCCGCTCCTCTCTTCAAATGATGTACATTACTTTGTTACATGCAGGTTCTATGATGAATCATTTTCGTGTTTGGAGATCCATGCAATGTTTTTAGTATAAGATTTATCAATTCTTTGCAATGTCTTTGATGTTTTTCCTTAATTATCTTATTTAACAATTTTTTGAGATTTTTCATTGTGTTTGGATTTTTATTATTTTCCCTAATGTATTTTCTAAATTTAATAATAAACAATTAAACAAAATTTTAATTAGTATTTGCTAATTAATAATATATATTATTGTTATTATTTTACCCATTCATAATTGTTATAGAAGTTGTACTAATAGTTTTCGTAATAAATCATATATATTGCTCCTACTTTTATTCACTTACAATTCTTAAAAGTTAGAAGTAAAAGTATAAAGAATAAGACATAATTGATGATATAAGAACTCAAAAAAGATGAATTTGAATAAAACCATGGAAAAGAATAAGAAGCAGATGAGAACAAAAGATAGTGAAGAAGAATAAGAATAAGAAAAAAGATGTTGGAGTTAATGAAGAAAATCGGAAGAAAAATTGAAAGATGAAAAAAAACAAAGTAAAAAAAGAGGAAATGGGAAAATAAAGTAGGTGAAAATGAGAAAAAGATGAACAAAAACAAGAAGAAGAAGAGTTTGATGAAGACCAAAGAGGAATAAGAAGTAGAGAATAAAGAAGGCTAATAAAAATTAAAAAATAAGAAAAACTGAGAGAATACAAATATGATGAAGAAGAAGTCAAATACAATGAAGAAGATGAAAGAAAAAGATGAGGAATCGCAAGATATATAAAAGGAAGAAGAAAAAAACAGTACAAGTCAAAGACGATAAAGAAGAAAAAGGAAAATATGAGGAAAAAGAAGATGAAGAAAAAAAAGTACAAGTCAAAGATGATGAAGAAGAAGAAGAAAAATTATGGGAAAAAAATAAGATGAAGAATTTGGGGCAGAAAAAAAAAAGACAAAAGCCTTAAAATTGGAGACTGAAGAAGAAGACAAATAAAAAAAACAAAAAAAATAAGAAAAATACGAAGAATAACTAAACCAAAATATAAGGAAGAAGAGTACAATGAAACAAAAGATGAAGAAGAAGAAGATAAATCAGAAGAAAGAAATGAAATAGAAGTTGTAGATGATGAAGAAGTGGAAATAAAAGATAAGGAATAAGAAAATTGACATTGATGATAAAGAAGAAAGAAAAGATGAAGAAGAAAACCGAAAAAAAAAGAAGAAAAATTATGATAATACGAAAATATTGAATATTAAGAAGGGGAAGTGGATGATGAATTTGGAGAAAGATGAAGATAGAGAGATATAGAGTTAAAGCTTTCAGGGACATGTAGATTGAGAGAAAGAGTGTGTGAGGGAGAGAAATAGAGACAGAGAGAGAAAGAGAGAAAGAGAAATGGTAGAGAGAATTAAAACTTATAAGTACATGATATTAAATCTATGTTAGTTCGCATTTTTTGTGTTCTTATTTTTTTATATTTGAAATACTTCTTTCTTTAAATTAGTTATCTAAATCGTATGATATATACGATTTAGGACAAGAAGTGAAGGAAAAGAATAAGAGAAAAATATTGAATGAGAGAGAAGGAGAGAGAGAGACTGATAGGGAGGGATGCATGGAGAGGGAGAGAGAGAGAGTTAAAGTTTTGAAAGTACATGTATTTGATTGATATAAAAGACCAAGGAAAATAAGAAGAATATGAAATCGGAGAAAACGAAGAAGACGAAAGCGATGAAGAAGAAGAAGATGAGGAAAATATGTGGAAAATAAGAAGTAAGAAAAGACATATAAAATGAATAGGAGAAAGAAAACTAAAAAATACGTGAGAGAAGAAGGAGAGATAAAGATAGAAATTGATTAAGAAATATAAGAATAAATCATAAAGAAGAAAAACTACAAAATAAATAAGAGAAAAAAATAAATATGAAAAACAGTTATGTAGAGACAAAAGACTCGTTTTTGTCTTAGTTCAATTGATTTGTGAGTTCAATACATTTATTTAGTTAACATGTTTTTAATTTTGAATGGTGTTTATTTTTTGAATTTGTTTTATTTTGTCATATATATTTAAAATAATTTTTTTAATTCTTTTCAGTTTTTGGTTTATAACATATATATATATATATTACTTCCCCTTTTGTGTAAGTGAACGAAGTTAATTAAAAACTTCTTCTTCTCATATCATTTCTACTAAGCTCTTTTTCTCTCTCTCATATTATATATAATATATTTAACACTGAATTTTTTTCCCAATTTTAGAAAAGAGTATCTTCTCTCCTTCATTGATTCTCTCTATCGTTATCATACTCATTCTCCAAGCTTTCATGACGTCTTTGTAGAACAACCTATGACAATATTTTCACTATTATCGACATCTAATACACTCTACCCCTTTGAGAAGACATTTCCACGAAAGTAGTTATATAGACAGACATCAGTGTAAGGACTAAATAAGCAGATGTTTTACATTACTGCGAAGATTCGTTGATGAATCAATGACACAAATTAGCAGATGTTTGATATTGTAATGTTTTAAGTTTCAATTGATTTTGATTTTAACGTCATGAAATTTTCTTAGGCATTATACTAGTAAGGATCATTGAATCGATCATAATACTCAATGCAAATTTTTAAACAAGAATGATTAGCCAAAGAGATCACGAATACAATAACATTGGTTTTTTTTTGTTTTTTTTCTCATTTTCTGATCACCAGAAATGAAAAAAAAAAATGACATATTGGGTTTTAAGAAGAATGAGAATCTACCAATCTGGTTTAAGCACATAGGTCTTTACATCATGATGCGAAGAACAGCGAGTCCAACTGCTGAAATCGAGACAAGTGTACCAATGCAGTATTTGATGACTTCGTATTTTGCAGCTTCTAATTGAGCTCTCAAGGCATGGATTTCCTGCAAGAACAAACATATTATGTTTTCTCATCTTCCACAAGTTCAACGTGAACAAGTGTATAACGAAGTTTATGAGTTAAGGAGATAATCAATACCCTATCAAGCTTGTTTGTGAGGTTTGTTGTTTCGGAATTTTGATTAGCTAGCTCATCACGTATTCGACTGTATTAATCAAAATCAGATTACCAAATAATCTGCCAGATAAATCGGTAATAGTAATGTGAGAAATGTGGAGTTTTTATACCCTCTTTCAAGATTTAGATCCAAGCGTTGTCCAGCTGTTACCTTGTCAATTTCATACCTGTTTCAGCTGAGATTTCTTAGTTTCAGATTGGTTACTAAAAATATATATGAAGATGTTGAGAATGTGAGCCCAGGTTAGCTTGAAAAGTGGGGTCACAAACCTTAGCTCGCTTCTCATCTTCTCTATATCACCTCGTAATTTTTCTGTCTCGCGTTGCAAAACAGTAAAATGATGCTCCTGCAAAACGAGTGAAGAAAAGTTGGAAACTGACTAATGAATCACATGGAAAATGCTATTGTGCATTGAGATAATTAGCACAAAGTGATATGAAAAAAGTGAAATAAGATGGGAAGCAATCAACCCATTTTACCGGTATTTCTAGCTACAAGACTTAGAACTCCAACTCATAATCAGTTGCAACAAAAAGACATGCAGGAAAAGTTCGAAAGAAAAATTACATAAAAAAAGCAGCTTTCCATGTCTTATAATAGACATGAACTTCCCCACAGTATCACCACCAAGTACTTGAACCTTCGAATTTCAATGTAACACAACCTCTCAAACTAATCCATAATGAGAGAAAAAAACATTCCTTAATTAAGTAAGTAGAAATGTAGAATAACAAAAAGGGAGAACATAGAGGTGTAAAACGCAAGGACCAAAGTCCCCACACACATGTAGTGCCACATACCAACGAGCAACCCAGTTTCGTAGTCCTAAACAACAATGTATATGAGACAATGGTATTTGAGATTCTAAAACGCATGAAAGCTCAGATGACTTTTCAACATCAACAACTGTTCTACATCAAACCATAAAAATAGCCACAGATTTTCAAGGTTCTGAACTAATATTAATCATTAACAACTACTACTATATGCAAGACACCGACCCAGAACATGTGTACGTTACCTGAGAACTTTTTACTTCAGATTTAAACTTTGACAGATTAGAGTCTTGAAGCATTTCAATCTGCATCCAGCCACAAGACACAAGTAAGAAAAAGTGAGCTTTAAACAATTTCTACAGTAAGGTTCCACAATAGTACACAGATAAAACCGTAATTGAAACTATCACCTTCTGCATTTCTGCCTTCGAAACAAAAGACTCAGAGACATTTTCCAAGCTATCATTCAACACCTCGGTGATGGCAGAAGTAATCGCCTCAGCTTGTTTGGATGGAACACCTTGAGCTTCGAGACTCCTCACCTTTTCACAGAAACAAAAAACTTCAATATAAACATCCCAACAAGCTACTTGTGACTCCTCACGTTTTATAGAAAAAACATAAAAAAAAAAACAACCTCAACATAAACCAACGAAGCTACTTGTGACTCCTCACGTTTCACAACAACAAAAACCTCAATATAAACCCCACGAAGCTACTTGTGAATCCTCACGTTTCGTAGAAACAAAAACCTCAATATAAACCTAAGAACCTAAATTTGACTCCTCACATTTCAGAGAAACAAATCCCTCAATTAAAACCCAAGAAGCTACATGTGACTCCTCAAGTACCACAAAAACAAAAACCTCAATATAAACCCAAGTCTACAAAGATTCGTTGCTTTCTCCTAGATCTGGTACGTATATAGGAGAGAATGAAGATAGATAACATTTACCAGAGCCAATGTATCGACGAGAAATGCACGCTTCCCATTAGCTTTAGTAAGCTCCGAAATTTGGCGATACTGAAACGGACGACGATCAATCAAGCCGTAAGAGGAGCCGAGACCTCGAGGTTTAGCGATGGAAAGCGCGGATTGGGCCCCTAACAGAGCCAGGCGCTTTGACAAGTTCATCGATCGGAAAATTGTCTTCGACGGAAATTGAAAAATCGAAAAATCAAATCAATAGCAACAAAGATGTATCGGAGATGCAAGAAACTAAGATGAATATAATCTCGCGATTGGTTTTGACGTGCGTAGAGAGAAGATTTGAGAAGCTTTAGACCTTGAGGAAGAATGGGTTATTCTACTTGTGGGTTCTGATCTCTCGATGAGTTACCAAAATGCCAAAACGCACCCGTTTAGTTACTTGCCCAAAAAGCTCTCTTTCTTTTCGGGTTTTGATATCTTTATTTATTTTTGAATTTTGGTTAAATCTATATTTTTGGAAAATTAACCCTTGATTTATAAATTAGAATGTTTGGATGAAGGGTTCTTCTACTTCGTAGGAGTTGTATTTCAAAAATGGTATATAATTTATACTTGTCTAAAAAAAATGTTTCGGTTCATGTGATTTTGAACTTTGACTACAACATTAATGGTATTATTTTAGCTTATTTCCTAATGAATCATTCAACAATATCTTTTTTTTCATTCAACAATATTTTCTATGCAACAGCATACTAACGCACCATCAAAAAAGCAAACATCCCTTCCATCATTTTCTTTGTTGTTCATGATCACCAAAGCTACATTACATTTTGGTTATAGTTTCCTTGAAAAAACAGGTTTACATCCAGATTGCAACGGGAGGTAAAGAAAGCTTTCTTTATTGATTGGATCCTTGATGATGGTAAAGATATCTGAATATTAGTTGCAGGTTTTACAAGTTCAATAAGACTGAGTGAAGCCTTAATTTGAAAGAATATAAAAGTGAATTCAGTTGATTCTGTAAAGAGAAATTAAAAGAGACATGAGCAAGGTTCTGTAGGAACTGTATCTGGTTTATTCACTGCAAAACGAAAAATCATGATGAGCTTTCCTTTTTATTTTTTATTTTCTCCGAAAATCCACTCTTTCCATTTGATTCGTCTTTCATTTAGTAGCTTCATGAGACCCGACATCCTTTTTGCTGCCAGCGTATACCATAGACGTTTTTTTGGATCCTTTTGTCTATCTGAGAGATTTTCCAAGAAGATGATGAGAATGAGATCTACAACTAGTATACACTCTAAGATCGTCAAAACTGAAAAAGAAACATCTCCTAATCTTATATATAAAACTTGGTCAACTTTCTCCATCTGCTTGCCACATCAGCATTAGAGAAAGCGCCACCTATCCATTTAAAATCTTAATAAAATAAATAATTAATTACATTTAAAGAAAAATATTTATTAATCACACTTAAAGAAAAACATTAAAGCACATTAATAACACTTAAAGAAAAACATTAAGGCACATTAATAAATATTAATATGTATATGAACAAAATTATTGAAATAAATAAAATTTTATTTTATTTTAAATATATCAAAACTTAAAAATATTATATAATACAAGATTTTTTAAATCACCATTCTATTTTCTTTTTCCAAGTGATTTAAACTACATTTTCAAACTAAAAATATAATTAAATTTTAATGTAAGAGAAAAAAAAATAATGAGACTGAATAAGTTAAGAAGTTTTAAATAATCCTATATAAAACTCTTACTAATAAAATTATAAGACTAAATATTCAATAAACGATTATAAAAATAAAAGTTATTAAAAAAGTAATAGTAAAAAAGAAGAGTAGATACATCAAAATGTCATACAAAGTTTTTTTAAAAAAAATTTTAAAAATGGAATCAATAAAATATATATAACCAAAAAAACTCAAAATGATAAATTTTTCTATGAGATATTACGTTTTTATACATAAATTAAAATAGTAGATCCTTAGTCTCTCATTACCGTAGGAGAAAAATCGGATTATTTGGCACAATTCATGTCGAAGAGATTACAAATAGTGTATCATCTAGAAGAAATCAAAGAAAATATAAATATTTTAAACGAAAAAATGATGGTAAAAATATAATTTAAAACAAATTCTAAAAATGTATTATTTAAAATATAAATTAAAACAAGATCCGCGCATATGTGTGGGTTCTCTCCTAGTTAATATTTAAGTGTACTTGATTAATCTGTTACTTTCTAAGTCAACAAAAAAAAATTATCATTTTTTAGAAAACAATGTCAACATATCCTAAATTCGATACTATTTATTTTTAAAATATTAAGTATCATTTTTTTGGTTCACAAAAAAAATAATCCTTAATAATCAAAGTCAACATAAAAAAATGGAATCTATAATTTTGAAGTAGAAAAAATTGTGGATTTTACATACTATCGGCTCGTCCAGAAGTGAATTTGAACTTTGAACCAATAGAAACACATGATCACCTCTTTTTCTCATGCCCTTATTCACAGGAAGTATGGGGAAATTTGGTGAAAGGCCTTCCACAGAATCATTTCAGTCAGGAGTGGACACATATGGTGGAACTGATTACAAACCCTTCGTATGATCGCATAACAGCGTATCTTATAAGGTATGCATTTCAAACTTCGGTCCATTCACTCTGGAGAGAAAGGAACTAAAGAAAGCATGGCGGACAACCTTCTACAACCCACATGCTGACGAAGTTGATCGACAAAAAATATCGGAAACCATCTTAGCACCATTCGAGATACCGGAGACAGGAGATATGAAGAAGGTTGACAAACCTGGTTGCCACTAGGTAAACATAGATTTTTTTTCTTTCAAATTTTGCAGAAAATTTTCCTAAACTAAAGTTGCAAAAAACGATATTTTTTTCTTATGAGTATAATTTAACATTAGATTAAAAAAAAACTTGGAGAGGTCAACAAAATCACCAAACAACTTATCCTCTGGTTTCTTATTGATTTGATCCTGAGCATCACCAAGAAAGAGGAGCTTGATACTGAGCTTGTAGCTGAGCTTGCACCTGCGGATGAGCATAATGCTGAGGAGATAATGTGTGTACCAGTTAATCGAACTAAGGAGAAATGGATCAGTCCAACAACAATGTTTGATCCAGGCATCAACAAATGTGCATGTAGTCCATTTGTACTCTTTTTTCTTTATCTTTGGTTTTGTCCCAATGGATTTTCCAAAGAAATGTTTTTAATGAGGCAAGTGGATCACATTCAAATCTCTCATTTGTTGATCAAGACCCAAAGCCCAGCAAGAAATTTCAACCAGACAAGATCAAGGGTCATTCAAGTGAAGTCAAGATGTTTTTTGGGCTAGAAAACATTCACAAGCCAATTGGGAATATTATCTATCAAGTCCAGCTCCTTTTGAGCATGTTAAAGAATCCAATAAGGCCCAAAATAAATTAGCTAATTTTCTGCCCAAGAGGAGTGATGAAAATGAAGTCCAAGAGTCACTTTTAAAATTATATACTTAGAGAAATAAGCGTAATTTTGCGGGGGAAAAAAACTCAAGGGGAAAAAAATCATTTTCTCTTTCCCCGAGTCTTTGTTTCTCTCATCGTCTCCTCCGGCGATTCTCGGTGATTCCGTCGCAACCGCCGCTTCCGTCGATTATTTCAGGTGGAGATGTAATCCGAGCATCGCCCTTCTGTCCCCATCATCCAGGTAAGCGTCTGTTTTTTCTATTTCGAGTTGTTGTTTTTGATTTTGGGAATTTAGGGTTTGCGATTTTTGGGGAAAAAAACGATTGAAATTGGGGAATTTTTTTGTGAAATTAGGGTGAATTAGAGGTTCGTGTCTCCTCTTTGATATCCCAAATCGATTATGCGTCATGAATTTGGGAGATTTGGAAAAAAAATTGAATCGTTGAAATTAGGGTTTTTAAAAATGTAAAAAAAAATTTGGGGCTTTCTTTTGGGGTTGCAATTGGGGTTAAATTCATTGATTTACAACCGTCATACCCCTATTTCAAAAACGATTTCATGGTTTTAAGATTTATGTGCTTAATTATGTTGCGATGAAATTAGGTTTTTCCAAATTGGGGGATTATTTGGGGCTTTTTGTTGGTATTCAAACTGGGATTCACTTAATCCATTATCAACATGCGTGTGTATGTTAAAAGCCATTTACGGAGATGATTATTTTTTTAGGATATCGTGTGAATTCATATGGTTAATCGCGCTTTTATGATTGGCTTTTAAATCATTTGGTGGTTGATATATATATGATTATATGATACGATCATATTGTATTTCTGAAATTAAGTATGACATTATCGAAGATGAACTGAAATGTTCTTTCTGTTTTTACATGGACGGTATTGATAAGTATATGATATTATCGATGGTTTAGGGTTTACTAGTTACTTGTATGTATCGTTTTGCTGTTTATGTTTTGGTATTTACATTTATAGATGATTAACTCAAATGTTTTGCTGTTGACGTTTGCATTGGTAGATCAAACTTTATATGTTATGTAGCGTTTATGTTTGTATACTACTGATCATATTATTTTCTGGACAGAGAATGCTAAGCTACAGCAGCGATTCATCCGAGGAAGGTTTAGAGGTCTCGTACTGGGCTTACGCGGATGCCACTTATGGCATACCGGAGAAGTGCTTCTGTGACTGGGTTGTGAAGCTCAAAGAAAACGCAGCCGGACGCAAGTATTATTCTTGCCCGGAATGGATTAATGAGGTAAGTTTTGTCTATTGCTTTGTTTGAAGTTCAATCTTTATGTTATTCTTTGCTAACAGTTTGTAATGAATGTAGGGCACTTTTGACCACATTCACCAATGGTGGGATCATGCGGTAACAGAACAGTGCACAATCCTCGCGACAAGGATAGAAAAGCAGCAGGACCTGATCGTCAGTGTTGATCGGGGTAGAATCAAATCTGTTGATCCAGCCATAGGAGAAGTCCGTGAGGAGAAAGCAAGGCTTCAGGGAGAAGTCCGTGAGGAGCTAGCAAGGCTTCAGGGAGAAGTCAGGGTTTTGAAGGAGCACATTGGTACTCAAGGTGACAGTCTCTCGATGCTGTTCTTTATTTGTATTATTGCACTGTTCGCATATATCTTTAGGGTTTAGAAATGGCTAGCATTGATTAGTAAGTAGTGTAACATTAAGTATTTAACTTCGGGTCAAGTAATGTAGTTGTTTTAATGGTCTCTTTTAATCTTTTTGGTGAGGATAATTTGGACTCTACGGGTACAAGGGTTGGACTTCATGGCATATGGTTGACTGATGGCATATGGTGCACCGAACAAGGTTAGTTCTCTTGTAACTTAATGGGTTGTTGAGAAGTTTAGTTGTAACATGATTAGGTTGTGTGTTTGAAACGTGGTTTCGTTGTGTTTAATGCTTGATAGGACATGTTAGGTTTAGGTAATAATATACACCTTGTTCGAAAACTCTAAAACTTGTTCGAAAACTTGAATACCGTCTTAAACACTCTCAACCACAAATTAAAAGACACTCAACCAACACTTAAAAGACACATAACCACTATCATAAAGACACATAAAAGATACTCAACCATAAATCTATTTACTCTCTTTTAACAAATACCTTTCCTTTTATACTTCTATACTGCGACTCTCTTTTACTCTCTTCAGTCTTTCTTTCACTCTTCCACTCTCTCATACTCTTTCTTTTACTCGGTGACTCTCTTCACTTATTTACACTCTTTCATTTCACTCTTTTTTCATACTCTTTCTTTCACTCTTTTACTCGGTGACTCTCTTTACTTCCTTTCTCATACTCTTTCTTTCATTAACATGGATTCTCAGAACTCATTTACGCACTCTGAAGGGTTTGTTCAACTTTTAAGTAGTAAGTTAAACCCTGATAAATACTTACTCTCCGTGCATAGAGTTAGGATCATCAGACATTCCTTTGTTTAGCACACAAGAATCTGATGATCCTTCTGATATTTCATTGAAGAGAAAAATATGGATTCCGAAGGAAGACTTGCTCCTGATTAGTGCGTGGCTCAACACTAGCAAGGCTCCAATAGTGGGCAACGAACAAAAGGCTGGTGCGTTCTAGAGGATCCAAAATTATTACAACGCATGCCCAGATATCGTAGGACTGCCAAGAAGAGAATGGTCGCAGTGTAAGCAACGCTGGGGAAGGCTTAATGACCACGTGTGTAAATTTGTGGGTTCTTACACGGCTGTGCAGAAGGAAAAAAACTAGCGGTCAGAATGAAAATGATGTGATGAAGCTTGCGCATGCGATTTTCTTCAATGACTACGGCATAAAGTTTGCACTCGAACACGCCTGGAGAGAGTTGAGGTTTGATCAGAAATGGTGCACGACCAGCTCAGAAAAGGATGGTGCATCAGCAAAAAAAAGAAAAGTGGAAGACTCGGCACAGTCCTCAACGTCGATGCCTGGAAGCGTCAATGAAAATGAGGTTGAGGCTCGACCGCCTGGTGTCAAGGCTTCGAAGGCCAATGCGAAGAAAGCAGGCGGTGTTAAGGCTGAAAGCAAGGATATGAAGGACTTTTCATCTATGTGGGACATGAAACAAAAGGATCTAGAATTGAAAGAGAAGATTAGGGACAAGAGGATTCTTGAGAGCCTTTTAGCTAAGCCTGAACCGCTAACTGAGATTGAAATCGCACTAAAAAAGAAGTTAATTAGTGCTATGTATGGTCTTTAGGTTAAAACTTATCATTTGGTATGGTTTGGACTTTTGTTTTTTTGCATTTTCGTTTAATTAGTGCTGTTGTTTTAGTATGAGCTTTGGTTTGTGATGGTTTTTTTTCTTAAGTATGCACTTCTATTTGGTATCTTTCAAGTATCTTTGCCTTGAGAGAATATGATCTTTCATGTATCAAATTGTTGCTTTGTTTTTGATATGTGTTGCTATGTTGTTCCATTTACACTCGTTATTTTACATCCACATTATGCTTTCTGATCTTCACGTTTTTTTTGCAGGAAGTGTCACAGTAAGTTGGCCACTACAAGAACCCTGACACGTCCGTGACCATTTGCTCTAATATTCGAGGGGCCAAATGCTTTTGTTGTATTCCCTTGTAACCGCATATTTTATTTTGTAATATTGACTATATGTTCCCAACTAGCATTGTAGCCACATCTTTTAACTTTCAGCCGTGTATTTATATGTGTTCAAACATTTGTATGTTCATTCATAGCAAATTTCTTTCTTCCGCATATTATTCTCAAATCACTTCATCTTTCCTCCTCAAAAAAATTCTTGAACCCTTTGTCAAACACAAAACTCTTTTCCCAACTAAACAAAAAACTCTTTATCAAATGATGTGGTCGTGGTGAGGGTGTCAAGTTTTACCCTAAATGAAATTAATAGCCGCAAGTGCACAGCTGATCGATTGTAGTACTTAGGGATTGAATCCACAGGGAAAGAGGATCTTTCCTGCAAAAGCCTTCGAAAGAAATATAAAGTAAAGAAGTTTAGAATCAGGCGAGTTTTGTGAGGGTTTTGGTGGTGTGTTTAAAACGTAAAAACGAATCTTAAAGAGAAAATACGGTAATTAAAATGACCTAATAACTAAACTTAACAAAAACAAGTAAAAACGAGAAAAACGGTTATACCTAATTGCTTAAATGAAAATCGATTGAAAGAGAATGAAAATAATGAACTAAATCTTGAAATAAAACGGTGTAAATCTATAGAAAAGAAAGCACTGGGGTTCAGGGAAGTTTTCTCAGGGGTATGAATGATTCAAAACATTGCTAGAGAGTAAATTTGATAAGATCTTAGCTTAAACTTTTCGAACTGGAGTCACGGACATATGAATACGCCACTGTCGTGATCATAGACAACTATCTCTCTTAACCCTGACCAGTAGGTTTCCACTCTGGCCCTGGAAAAGAGGACGTGCATTATGTTTAAAACTCGTCAACATTTACAAATCGCCCATAGGTAGGTTTCCACTCCTATGTTTGTTTTGCTCTCCCAAACTAGATCTGACACCGGATGAACACTTTTGTGTCAACAAGAATCTGGATCAGATTGTAGTTCATGACGCTACTCTCATGCAGTTAAAACGAATTCAGAAGAAAAAGTTCTAAGATTCGGCTCAAAAGCTCATGGAATCCTCATCGAACACATATATCCCCATCAAAAACCCCTTAGACCCAACAATAAAACTACTCAGACATGATGAACGAAATCAATAACATAGTATTAAAAAGTAGTACAGAAACCGAAATTGAAAAAGAAAGAACAAGGGTTCAAGAGATAGATCTCTCTCTCCCTAAAACCTAAAAACAAAGCTTAAAGTAAAATTTCTGTAAAGTATTTCGTCTCTTTTTCTCTCTTCTTAAAAAACGACCTAAATGACATGTATTTATAGTCTCCAATACTCTCTGGTGTCTAGGGTTCCAGAATTGAGGCTGGGAAAATGATACGGACTTCAGAAATGGGCTTTCAAACTCGGAGTTAGCTGGCCGCTGTCGGGAAGTGCGTGACCGCGGGGAATGGATGGCTGGCCGCGGTCGGGATGGCTGTGACTGCGGGGAATGGCCTGTTGGTTGCGGGTGGAAACGCTTGCCGGCTGGTTTACGGGACATCTTGCTCTTCGCGTATCTTTTGATTGAACTGCTGGATTGCCAAGCTGTAAAGTGTGCTGGAAAGCTGATACTTCCATCTTTGAGATCTCCAAATTTGAGCTGGATCAGATGGTGAGAAGGCCTTCAATCGGGGGTGAACTTCTGACGGTTTGACTCTGAGCTGAAATCTGGTCTTCTATCCATTTTGTTAAGCTTATCCCTAAGTTACCTGAAAAGAGTCTTGAAACTACAAATACTAGAAAAATGTGATAAAAGTACTTAAAAGTAATTAAAAACATAGAAAAAGTATTTCAAAACGATCCATAAAAGTTGTCAAAATACGGTGTTATCATCAAACACAAAACCCTTCTCAAATCTCATACTTGGTCAAATTCGTTTCTATTCACAAACTCTTTCTCTCTTTATCTCTCATCACAAACATCTAAATACAAATATTATGGCAGCATCATCAAGCAATGGATTGGATGATGCATTTGATGATGCATTTGATGACATCTTTGATCAAAAGTTTGATGCCATCTTTGATTATATCGTTAATCAACATACATTGAAAGAGAGCGTGAACAAGGCCACTACCGGTTATAGAACGATTATTTCAGTGATGATGCAACTTACCCGTCACATATACTCCGACGCCGTTTTAGAATGAACAAGGATTTGTTCATGCATATTTTTGGCCGACTCTCCAATGAAGTTCCGTACTTTTGCAAAAAAGAAATGCCACCGAAAGATTAGGTCTATCTCCTCTACAAAAATGTACGACAGCAATTCATATGATGCCATATGGTACCGCAGCTGATGCAGTTGACGAATATCTCCGGCTCGGTGCTAGTACAGCATTGTTATGCTTGGAACATTTCACTGAGGGTATAATATCCTTGTTCGGAGATGAGTATCTGAGAAGATCCACACCTGATGATCTTCAACGCTTACTGGACATTGGAGAGCAACGGGGCTTTCCCGGAATGATAGAAAGCATCGATTGTATGCATTGGGAGTGGAATAATTGCCCAACCGCATGGAGAAGACAATATACACGCGGGTCAGGAAAACCGACAATCGTTTTAGAGGCAGTAGCATCACAAGATTTTTGGATATGGCACACATTTTTTGGACCTCCAGGTACATTAAATGATATTAATGTTCTTGATCGTTCACCAGTTTTTGATGACATCTTGCATGGTCGAGCTCCAAAAATGAGATATTGGGTAAACGGTAATGAGTACTGTTTTCCATACTATCTCACAGACGGTATTTATCCGAAATGGACAACATTTATACAATCAATTCATCTTCCTCAATGAGCCAAAAAACGTTATTCACAACATCTCAAGAATCCGTCCGAAAAGATGTGGAGCGGGCTTTTGGCGTTCTGCAAGCTAGATTTGCAATAATAAAAAATCCATCTCTTTTTTGGGATAAAGAAAAAATGGGCAAGATTATGCGGGTCTCTATCATATTACACAATATGATAGTAGAAAAAGAACGACATGGCTACACTATATACAATCTAGAAAAATTCGAACAAGCAGAAGGAACCAGAAATTCGCATGTCGATAGGACGTATTCTACAAATATGCCTACAAATGTCTCAAATTTGATGATGGTGAAACGAAACAAAATCCGTGACAAAGAGATACATGAACGATTGAAAGCGGATTTAATCGAAAATCTCTGGAATAAATTTGGTACTTCTTAAATGTAGAACAAATGTTTTAAGTATTTCTATATTTCAAATATTGTATGTTTTTAATTTTCTTGTAATAAATTGTTTTCTTTTCTATTGTATGTTTTAAAATTATTTGTAATGAATTAATTTTCTTTGATAATAACTGTGTGTTTAAATTAATTTCTTTATAAAAAAAATTACAAAAAAATAATTTAATAATTTTTTATTTGGGATGAACCCCATTGGAAAGAACCATATGCAATGAAGTCAATCCTTGTTCCCGCCAGTGTCCAAATGAACCTCAGCAAAAAAGAATAAAAAAGACCGGTGGTACTTCAGCCGATTGTAAGATAGTTAAGACAAAGACTAGTTTACTACTAAATGCAATAACACAAAAAAAAAGACCGGTTCCTAATCACTACAGATATATGCGAACAGTGCAATAACACAAAAAAAAAGAAAAGCATTGATAAGGTTTCACCTTGAGTACCAATGTGGTCCTTCAAAAACCGCACTTCTCCCTGCAGCCTTGTTAACTCCTCACGGACTTCTTCATGAAGCCTTGCTTGCTCCGAACGGACCTCTCCTATGGCTGGATCAACAGAGTGCATTCTTCCCCGATCAACGCTGAAGATCATTTCATGCTGCTTCTCTATCCTTGTCGCGAGGATTTCACACTGTTCTGTAACTGCATGATCCCACCATTGGTGAATGTGGTCAAATGAGCCCTACAGTCAAAACAAACTTTTAGGTAAGGAACTTCAAACTAATTAACTCACACTAATTAACTCAGACAACTTACCTCATTAATCCATTCCGGGCAAGAATAATACTTCCGTCCGGCTTCATTTTCGTTGAGCTTCACAACCAGGCCACAGAAGCACTTCTCTGGGATGCCATAGGTGGCATCCACGTAAGCCCAATAAGGCACCTCTTCCTCAGACGAACCGCTGCTGTAACTTGGCATACTCTGTCCACAAAACACGATTTTGATCAGTTGAGTTACATACCCTAAAAGCTACAAACATATGTAAACCACGAAAACAATACTTGAAAACGAGACTAACAAGAAACTACTTAACCCTAAACATTCGATTATCATTACAGTTCACATTTCAGTTCACACGAGTTTTGTTCATTTCAATACAAGATCATTACTCCAAAAACCCTAAACCTGCATAGTAAAATACGATAAATCACCAACTGAATTCGTCAACCTCGGTGGCGATTGATAGCATCGTAACAGAAAAGAGCTGAAGCAAGGAGGAAAGCTTTTCAGCAAGTATGCATCGGCGTCTCCATTTTATATCTGACTGAGATAAGAAAGGAGATGACGATGATGGTTAGAAAAATACAAAATATAAATGAAAATGATAAATGAAAAAAACTGTTACAGTTCACACTAGTTCGAATCAAAACCAGAAGCCCGAAATAATCCCCTATTTTTGAAAACCCTAATAACATCGAAACCAAAACTCAGATTGAAATCTTCAAACCATGAAATCGTTTCCGAAATAGTTTAATCACAGGCTAAATTCAATGAATTACACCCCAATTGCAACCCCAAAACAAAGCCCCAAAATTTTTCTCCAATTTTAAAAACCCTAATTTCACCGACTCAATTTTTCCCCAAATCTACAAAATTCGACATGCAAATTCGATTACAGGTATAAAAGAGTAAGTATGAACACCAAATAAACCCTAATTTCATGAAAAACAACCCAGATTTCAACTTTCTTTTTCCACTAAAAAAATCCGAAACCCTAAATACTCGAAATCGAAATGAAAATTACCTAAATCGAAGTCTAGACGCTAACATGGATGATATCGACGGAAGGGCGATGCTTGGATGGCCGGTTCACCAGGATTATTCGCCGGAAAACACCGCTTCGACGAAATCGCCCACACAGTCGCCACAGAAGATATGAGAAAACCCTAAAATTGGGGAAAGAGAGAAAATGAAATTTTTGCCCTTCACATTTTTTTTCCACTCATTATTTCCCTTTTTCACAAAATGACACGTGGCTCGGACACAGGGTCGTTGGGCTCGTCCGGATGAACCAAGTCTTCCATGTTGGACTTATTATCATTTATTTTTAATCTGTTTTGCATATGAACTCGAGCCCAAAATCAGGATGACCCCTTAATGGACCTGCTCTAATGGAACCCAAAACTAACCTAGGTTCTTCCCAAAATTTTTTTTTCATCTGATGAACCCCATAGGGGGTTATGGACATGGTCTTAGATTTTATTATTTTTCTGATTTTCGAGATTAGTCTTGTTGACTACATTTCTGTTTTTCCATTTAGTTTCTTTGTACTTTTAAATGGATCATCAAATTTTTATCAAATAAAAAAACTCTCTCTTCAAAACTGTGTCGAAAATTTCTTTGTCTCTTGAGAGTGATTCATTGCACACAACAGCATCTTTATCATCTCTCATCTATTTCTTATGATTGGTCTGCTGCTGAGACAACACCTTCGCCGATCTATTCTCTACAAGACCAAAAGACTATTCTGCAACTTTTGTGTTCTATCTCTTCAAACCAGCTTCTTTGTGCAAATCATTGGGAAGATCATATCAAATGGTATTAGAGCACACTTAGAAGCTTGGTAGTCTTTATCCTGTCTCATCTATTCATCTTCTTAGATTCGTGTCTGCATCTGTTCATCAACTATTTTTGTTTTTTGTTCTCTGCAGAAAAAGAAAACCAACAAACAAATTGCTTTAAATCTGTTTAGTTTGCATCATAACCCTCTAAATCTAGTTTTGCCACTGCATCACGTTTTTCACCCCCTTGTTTTGTTTTGTCTTTCAACTTCTCTGCATCAGATCTGCTCTCTTGTGTTTGTGTCTAGAATCAAAAACGTGTCTGTTCTTCTTCTATCAATCTATTTTGTAGAATTGAGTCTCTTGTGTGTTCTTTAGTTTGTTCTAGTTCTGTTCTGAGTATTTTGTTTCAGCAAGTCTGTTCATATCCATAAAGCTTGTTGATTTACTTTTTGTGAGGACTTCTTATCCATAAAGCTTGTTGATTTACTTTTTGTGAGGACTTCTTACTGGCTTTGTGTGTGTGATTTCTTTTCTCAGGAGCATAATGACTGAAACGGAGGAAACAAAGGAAACAACAACAGGGAAGACATACTGATGATGGAAGCTATTTATATTGAGTAATTACAAAGACATAAATAGTAACATTTCGGATCTTGTTCTAACTCTACTTGACCATTAGGGGTAAAACCGAACCATCCTTTGAGCTTTGGATTATTGAAAAGAAACAAAGCATACGAATCTATATTCAGCCGCATCGCACATCCCATGTCAACCGATGCAAGAATCCTAATCTCTCCTGGTGCTTAGCCCCAATCAACAACACTTTAAATAGCCATGACAGGTTAATAGAGAGCTTAAGCTTTTGAAACAAGGGTAATGTGAACTTTTCTTTCCTTACACAGATAAGCCACTGGATGCTTCGGACCATGATGCCATTTTCTGTAACAAACATCTTCAAACGAACACTCTATACCTATTGAGACCCGCAATGTGAACACACTAGCCCTCGGGTTCATGTAAGTTACTGCACTAAACATGAACCTCTTCTCTCTCTCATCTCCATTGTAAAGGTTTGGGTCCAAGTACACAAACTGGCAACTTTCATCGCTTCTGGATATTTTGAGCCACATACAGGTATCTCTCGGCACATTAAGTAGCATGATCTCGCACGGTATAGCCACTGGTAGCCCAGCCACAAAGGAAATCGGACTGTAAGGACCATTACCAGGAACCTCGAGCTCTGCACTGACACACTGCAAATTACCAGATAAAATAAACTGTTCGGGAGAGAAACAATTGTATTTCTTGACGAGATCAAACAGTCTATAGCAACTTATCTCTGCATAGCTCCCAATTTCTTGCAATGACTTCTTAGTTTCAGTTAAAAAATCTGATGGTTTGGTGCATTGTTGTTCATGGTGGAGCTGTAATTGAGATACTGTTGAAGATAGTTTCTTCTTGCATCTAAGGCGGCAACATATCTCAGATTTATATAGCCTTAACAAGCAACCAAAAATTACTAACTCCATTACTAGTGACACCTCCGTAGAAAGGCCTGTGAATCTACACCTTATCTCCATCACTTTTATCTCAACTTCTTCTATCAACAGTTCTAGTTCTACAGATTTACACGTTCTGGAGTGTCTTGAGTATTCGAAATGACGCCACACCTGAACGAGAAGTTCAATTACGTGAACATACTGACACATAAATTCTAATGCACCACTGGAGATTGAAAAATTGGCTGTTTGCAATTCCTGTTTGCAAGCCCTTGGCAAAAAGACAAGAAAAACATTTAATTAGAGTACACATGAAACAATAGTAATACAGAGGCTGGAAATGCAACAGATTGTAAGCTGTACTACCTTAACGCTCGAACTGCTTCTTTTGAGCATCCTGATTGTGACAAGAACCAGGCCGCCTTTATTTTTAACAGTATATAATCAACAGACTTCATTGCCTGTTTTCTATTTTCCAGTACTGCTTTGGAAGCCATGTGTTTGCTCTCAGCATGTATATCTTTGCTTGGTATGAGGACGGGATTTCCGCTAAGATCTGCATTGTTGTGCCTATATGCATGAAAAAAATTATCTCCCTTGCTGAATTCTGTCCCCGAAGAAGCAGAAAGAATACTGCAATGAGTCAAGTAAGCCAAAAGCATATCCTGGTCCATCATCTCGTGAAGTGCACATAAGAATTTCCCCAGCATTGCAAGTGAATATGAAAAAGCCAGAGATGGTATGGAAGTCACGCTTAGTTTGTCTGAGAGAGGGACTGAGATTATCAGCATCAGAGACGCTGATACCTGTCGGCTGATTAATCCAGATTTGTTTACAGAAGCTGCCTCTAACTGAAGAGCATAACAGAGTATGCAAAGAAATGATTAGTATGCCTATTATAGTTGACGAGACCTGAAAAGAGTAAAAAAAATGCTCGCTTACCTTCTCAAAAAATTTCTTGATCATACTGACTAAGAAATTTGTGTGGTTTTGTCCGAAATGGAAAAGAGCAGACAGGATATCAGGTTCGTCCTAGTATGGATATGAAGAAAATTGACGTTTCAGAAGAAGAAAAAGAAAGAATTGATGCAATTAGAAGATACTTGATTTGTTTAGGTAAGTATACCAACCTGTGGATATATCTCTAAACTTTTTAGGACACCATCAACACATTTGGTGACCAGCTTCAGATCAGGCAGCTTTGCCAATTTAAGAATGTTTCTAGCCGTAACTCTTATGTTCTCAGAACTATCAACAATAGCATCCAAAAACTGCAAAGTCAAGCAGTAGTTCTTTATCATAACTCATAGCAGAGAAATTGTCAAATAGAACAAAGATGCAATACATGGAGCCAGTGGCATTGATATTAGTTTGGTAGCAAATCCCTTAATGTCTCACTAAGCATTAGGCCCTAGAAGGCAAAAAATTCACTGAAGCTACTTCAGCGGGGTCTAAACCCATAGGAAGTGGTTTGCAAAAAAACCTGGACCTATACCAAATTTATGGAGTATTGCAAGAGAAATATTGCATCTGCATTCATTAGCTTTCTATCTAACCAGCTCTATAGAAAGAAAGAAAAAAAGGCAAAACAATATGGTGACTTACAGCGGGCATATAAGTTTCCTGTATCTTCAAATTCCCCAAGTCAGCTATATGATGCAATGCCTCTAAAGCTTTCAACCTGACAACCATGTAATCATCGTATAGCATATCCATCACTAGGTATACAGCTTCATCTGGGAATTTGATAGAATTTACTGAGAGGGAGTGGAATGAGTCAACCGCAGCTTCTCGTACCTTCAGAATGACGCATGCAAACACCGTATATATAAGTTCCAGAAACAATGAAATAATTTTCTACAAAACCTACTTTAAGAGGTTTGCACAAACAAACGACAAAGGAAATTTATCGTCATAAGAATACCTCGTAGAACTCATCTTCAAAACCATGGATGAAAACTCCAGCTGCAGCAGCGACATCAGCTGATTCAGTCGAAAGACAATTCTGAGGTTTCTTCCCTTTTTCGGCTCCCAATACTTTTTTAGAAAGTGTTTGCAATATAATGCTTTCTGATGCAGCCCCTATTATCCCAAATCCCTTGAAGACCTCTACCCTCACGTCTACACTCATATCTCTCACAATAGAACAAAGCTGAAAACATGTTTATAAGAAAACATCAGGAAATTGGTTAGGGTAGTTCCTAAAGATCACTGAGAAACAATCTGATAAAGTCTTCGCCACAGAAATTGTTGAGTGGCTACTCAGTTTCTCGTATGCAAATACAATAAAAAACTTCAGCCTTTATGCTAAATCAATTTGTAAGAGAGGAGCTAGTTACCTGAAGAAACACACCATCTGTACACTCTCTTCTGTTCATCTCTACCTTGGATGTTATCAACACTTTGCCCCACGTACTGACCTGCATATTCAAACAGTTACCAACCTTAACCAGGTATGTTTGCATTTTTCAGCTAATAACAATATTTTTTCAACTGCAATTTCATCAATCAGGAAAACTTACGGCACGAACTGCAGAAGATCTGACGCTATCTTCATCATCGCCTAGAAGCTCAACAGCACGAGTATAGCAACCTTGTACGGCAGAGGCGTGATCGAAATCACCAGCGTTACATATATAAACCAGTCCATCCAGAGCTACTTTTCTGATATAAGGATACGGATCCTTGGTAAACCCTAAAAACAATGTGAAAAGTACGGACAAAGGGACATTGAACCTCTCCACGTTCCTAAGTAGCCACATTCGATAAGATATAGGTGCTCCGAGGCAGATGGACGCAAATACCTCGCCGTCGATTTTGGAAATCTTGGTGGCAATGCTAGGGTTCATCTCGGATATCGACGCCAGAAGAGCAAGCGATTCCAGGGCGACGCGTCCGTGGCTCGCATTGGTTGTGGAGTTTTGAAGGCGGAGCAAGTTGGAGAGGACCGAGTCAAAGATCTGTTTTGCTAATTCCTTTCTACCAAAGGAAAGGTCGGAGAGTAGCTTGAGGACGTGACGAAGAATTGCCGGGTCGTCTCGGCTGAGAAAACTAGTAAGAAAGTCGAACACTGAGGAAATTACAAAGTCGGGGGTGTCAATATTGATAATGAGTGACCTAATAGAAGCCAGAGTGCGGAGAGAGAGTGATTCAACGGAAATCGAGTCAACTTCCTCCATTGCCATTATTGAATCACTATAACTCAGATTGAGAAAAATTTCGCTCCAACGCCCGCCTAGACAATTAATCAGCCAATTATGTGCTATTGATCGGTGGCAAGCCGCCAGAATTTTAGGCTGACCCATTTTCTTCCACCTAAACACAATTTTAACAAATAAATCGGTACTTTTATTTAACTAAACGTAGACTTATTAAAAAACTGAGGCCCAAAAACAAGCCCAATTAGAGTTGATCGCTCACGTAATTTGCTATGGGCTTACAACTCAGCTGAGGAATAATTTGAACTGGGCTTACAACTCGCGTAATGTGATTAAAGATGAAGACTCTTATTTATAGTGCAGCTTCCCCTTCTAAATTATGTGGGACAAACTAAAGACCTACTTTTTAAAAAAATGTCATGGGTATTGAATATTGATGGGCTTGAGTTAGGCAGAAACTAATGTCATTTCGCCACTAAATCATGAACATATGCTGTTTTTTTTTTTTTTAACAAATCAGATGTTGTGTTTCATTAAACGTAGGCCGTTTAGGATTTTTGTTTTAGAATGAGAGTTATTTCGTTAACACATATTTATTTGAGGAATTATTGGATTCAACTAGAGTTTATCCCATGCGTCAGCAAGAGAAATTTTGTGTTTTAAATATAATTTTATAATGTAATTTACATTTTTAAAAATCTATAATATTTATTAATAAACGATAAAATTTATTTTTGTGTTTAGATAAAATTTATTTTTAAAAAAAAAATTCTAATAAATTTGATCACGATTATAAAAGCATAATTTTAATCCGTCTATTTGATTAATCCAAAAAATGTATGAATATAAAAACATAATTTTACCTTTTCTGTTCATATTATCATACAATATATATTTTTAATTTTAAATATTTAAAATTTTAAAATAATTGTTTATGAAAATTTATATAATAGTGAAAATCTAACAGAGATATTACTGTCGAGATTCTGACCGAAAAATTAGACATTTACCTCGAGTTGGAATTCAGTGGGAGAAATTTGGCTGGTGTCGGTTGGTCCAACCAAGAAAAAAGAGATGGGAATGGACAAAGTAGGAAAAACCCTTTTACACAGAACCGAGGCAGACTACCATCAATAAAAGAGAGCTTCAGTCAACATATACAAAGTCCAGCATAGTTAGATCCATTAAGAGTTGAGCCAGACCCGAATGATCACCGAATATAATAAGGGCTAGAAACGCTTGAGAGAACCATGTCGAAGGAACTCGGCAAAATGACCCCGTAACTTCGGGAGAAGGGGTGCTCTCCTATCTTTTGATTAGGAAAGCGGCACATACCAGGGGGTAGCGACTGTTTGCTCTTACCACATGACACCCAAGAAAGAGTGGTGCAGGCAATATTCTTTTCGGACTAAGCCCACTAGTTAAGATATGCACAGCTGCGGTGAGGAGTGAGAGAGGCCTATTGTTGATTCCGAAAGAAGTCATGAAAGCCCGACCCTACACTTGAATGAAGCAGCCCGGCTTGGAGCCCTAGAGATAGAGAAGGGGCTTCGAGGGTGACTTCCTTCTTGACAATTGAGAGGTTGTCACTGAACATTTCTAGTCACACGGGAAGAGAGGTCCAATGGCAAAATCTGGAAAGCTGCAGAGATGACAAAAAGAGGGGAAAGCACACTCCTAGCCAGGCTAGCGCTAATGGGAGTTCTCGGCGGAAGGCAAGGAATTCTTTCTAGACTGACACGCAAGCTTGCTACGTAAAATACTATAATTGCAGGTTCGCTAGGGGCATTCCACCCAGCATAAGCATCTGGATAATCTGGAATATTCCTCGCGAGCCACTTATTTCTCCGAAACAAGAAAGGCGGCGCAAAGAAGGCTCGAGAGCTTGTTAGATCCCAGAGGCTCGCTCGGAAAGGCTCCAGGAAGAAAGCAAAGCCTTGAGGGAGTGAGCTTAAAAGCGCTGGAAGGGAGAAGAAGCATCTCTGAATGTTTACTTTTTCTCACATTTCTAGTACCAACTAATTCGTTCGGGCGAGACATCTCCCTGATAGTTGGTTCATTAGGAAATCTTTCTAAAAGACGGATGAGCTATACGGCACCTCATAGCTCTATTCATGTTCAAGTCTGTCTACCGGTATGTCAATCGGAAGCTCAAGAAGAGATAGTATCTTCCTCGAGGAACGCCTCTGGTCTTGCAGTTGGGTTTCCCCGCCCAAAGCCTTCTAATGAAAGGGTTTGGTTGTTCGCCGATTCAAGTGGTACGTGAGTTGGGTTTAGAACGTCTCTCTGTTATCTTGCATTCCTCATTCGCATTTAAATCTTTTATTATCATTTATCATCATTTATTATCTTTATCATTATGATAATATTTTTTTAAAATTTGGATATTTAAAAAAAATAACTTAATATTAACAACTGATTTACTATTTTGTAAAAATAATAACAGCTGATTTTTGTAATTTTGATAATTAATCCTAACTATATCTAAGAAAATTTATATTAATTGAATTTAAATTTAAATCTTTTCGAAATTAACTTTAAAAATAAAATTAAAATATATTAAATGAAATTAAAATTTTTATTTGACAACAAAAATAGTAGATATCCAGAAGTAGAATAGTAGAAAACTAAAAAAAACTGTTTGGACACAAATCATGCTTTTGTTTTAATAGAGAAGAAGATATAAAACTGAAAATTTGAAATATTATTTTTATTAAAAATCGTAAAACCAGTTATCCTCCAAAGTCGCGTCCAATTAAAAGTTCAAACTCTAAGACCATCTTTATCGCAAAGACCGCCCGTCTCTTCTCTATTATTTTGTATTAAAAAAATTGGATCCAGGCCCAACTAAACTGAAGACGTCTCTTATTTGGGGACGGCTGGAGACGTCTCCAACTACACGTGGAAGAGTGCTAGTGGACGAAAAAAATTGGAGAGATATGATATTTTCTCTCGGATAATTTTTTTTTGTCGACACGATTCTATCCCGACTCTTCTTCCTCGGTGTATCCGTCGGAGGCGATATCGACCTGATTTTTTCGACGCCGTTTCACCGCGATTCGAGATTCCTCCGGCGGCATCTGGGTCATCTTGCATTGGAGTACCGGTAAGTATTTGGTGTTTTTTTTTGGTAAACAAGTATTTGGTGTTTTTGGTTTGAAGGCTCCTGATTGGATAAAAGTATTTGGTGGTTTATTTTTATTTTTTTGGCTAGAAATTGTTTCCCGACTCTTCTTCTTCGACTCCGTCCAAGACGTAGCTATTGGATCTCAAACGTTGTTAGCTTTTTTATTCAAATTGCAGGCGATATTTGGAGTCTACGATGGTCACGGAGGGTCAAGAGCGGCTGAGTTTGCGACTAAGAACTTGTGTAATAACATTATAAAAGAGATAGTTAGCGAGAGGAACGAGTCATAAGGGTCTCTAGCAATGTTTAGCCCAAAAACACAGTCTCTAATGAATTTCTAAATACAGTCTTTAAACCAAAAATAATATTAAAAAAAGGCCTAAGAGACTTATATGAGTCTTTGGGTTGATGATGCTACTGAAGTACGTGGATCCATTCTAAATGAAAGCCAATAGTCTCTCCCACAATCTTATCCTTACCTTGATCTTTAAATGTTGGAGATTAATTAAAATGTAGTTATGCGAGTAATTAGGATAATGCGGTGGGTATTTAGTGGAACGACTACGATATCAAGAGTTAACAACGTTGTTTTACGGAAAAGATTGAAGATAAATGATGGTGGCTAAACTGATGGTGGTTGATCAGTTAATACACCATGAGTAGGCTCAGGTTCTAACTTCTAAGGGATGTTCCTCGCGAAGAAGATGTAGACTTAAAACACTAGAGTAAATAGACATCCATGTGCAAGGTCTAAGTCATATTATGATGAACGAAGTGACAATAGACACAAGCCTTTGACTGAAAGTTTTAATGTGTATTGATAAACTTATTACTGAAAGAGTGATGATGAGCTTATAGAGGCTCAAACTAACTTGATGGTCTTGTATCTTAATTCTATTTTAAACGTTCAAAAATGCGCAAGCTCTATGTAACTCTATTTTAAGAGGATGATTCTTGATTTACATATTTTGATATCGTACAGTGGGAATTTGTTATAAAGTACTTGTGCATTACTACATGTATGAATTTATTCCCTAAAGATTAAACATAGATGAAATATACCCTCTGGCCATACTTGAAAAGTTTCTTGAACTACACATACGTTTTGATTCTACGGGTTCTAACGTCCAATGACATCAGTGATGGTGACAATGTTGATAGAGGCTTTAAGGTCGTTGTTGTTGACATCGTTCGTTGATATAAAAGCAGGCTGTTTTGGCTCTGGAATGTCTGCGATCTTGCTGCTGAGCATTGAACACACTGTAGCAACACTTGGCCTATCGTTAGCAGCTTCTTGCACACACAAAAGCCCAATGTGAACGCATTTCCGTATTTCTTTTTCAAAGACTTGGTCAAATATCACAGGATCTATCAGACCATTAATCTCCCCTTCGTTCCAGACTGACCATGCCTGTAAAACAAAGAGCCTATTAGAGTTTAAGAATAATCACTAGAGAGAGTCAAGACTCTTAGTAGAAATGGGAGCAACTCACATGAGCTAAAAGAGTCGAATTTGAATTTTTTCTTCCACTGACAATTTCTAAGAGTATAACTCCTAAGCTGAAAACATCAGATTTCTCAGAAAACAGTCCTCCCATTGCATATTCTGGTGACATATAACCGCTGCAAGATACATTGATTTTCTCTGTTTTATCATTATCTTTATGAAAAAGGTGTAACATATGGTTAGAATGGAGTAGCTTACTATGTTCCAACGACCCTTCTGGTGTTTGCTTCATCTTCATTCCCTGGAAAAATTCTGGCCAACCCGAAATCAGATATTTTCGGGATCAGATTCTCATCCAACAAGATGTTGCTAGCTTTTAGATCTCTGTGAATAATTCTCAGCCTAGAATCTCTGTGAAGGTACAAAAGACCTCTACATATCCCTTCCATTATGTTGAACCGAGTCCTCCAGTTAAGAATCTTTTGCTTCAATGGGTCTGAGAAAAAGTTTATTAGCTTTCTCTTCGATCATATAGAGCCAAATGGTAAAAAACAGAGGTGATAAGTTTACCAAATAGATATGCATCCAAGCTTTTCTTTGGCATGTATTCATAGACTAATAACCTTTCTTCATCTTCAATGCAACAGCCAAGTAATTTTACCAAATTTCGATGCTGCAACTTCGATATCACAACCACCTCGTTCACAAGTTCTTCTAGCCCTTGTCCTGATGCCCGTGAGAGCCTCTTGACAGCGATTTCTTGCCCTTCTGGTAACTTCCCCTGAAGAAAAAGATTACCAGTCACTTAATTAGTCTCTGAAGACATCTCCAATGGGGGATTATAAGGGTATCACAAGTGGGTCTTGTTTTATTTTCTGGGTTTAAAAATTAAAAAACGAGCTCAAATCCACTCATTGGGTCATGGGTTTAGGAGAAAATAATTTTTTTTTTCGGATGATCCTCATCCACAAATTCATTGTTGGAGGTGCATTTTAGGAAGAGTATCAATACTGTGCAAAAAAACAAAAATATAATAAAAAATGGCTATGAACCCCACCCATCAGTTTCATTGTTGGAGATACCCTGAGATTATTTTTAACACATATCTATTAATCATAAGGAATCTTTTTAATGTTTTACCTTGTAAACAGGACCAAATCCGCCTTGCCCGAGCTTGTTTCTGAGTGAGAAGTTATCGGTTGATGTAGCTAACACTTGAAACTGAAAAAGTGGTAGCTCTTTGAACTTGGCTTGGTTAGAAGCAGACTCGTTACCACTTGTAAGTGCTTCCATTTTCTTAAACAATAGCTCTGCAGTTCTATCTTTCTTTGGCGCTGCTAAGGCAATGATCAATGAAGTACACAGCTTATGATTCAAGAAACAATCTGAAGGCTGAAGCTATTATAAATGTGTACAACAAAATTTAACCTGGATGTTTTCTTAATTTCCGGCATGCTAAAAGAACGCAGACCACAGCAATAAACGCAACGCCCAATACGGATGCTGCGATAATAATTGTTCGATTCCTATGTGTATCTACAAGATTTGGTGAGAAAACGTAAGGCAATGAAGTCAAAGTTGAATGGGGGAAGAAATCAAGAGAGACCACTAGAGATTTTTACTCACCGAGTTCTGAATGCGCTACCCGAATATAAAGATCAATGCCATTACTCAAATCGGATTGCATATCAACTAAGCTACCACTCCAAATCATGCATCCGATTCCTCGTTCATAAGCATAAGCCGTGCAGGAACAGTTATCTAAACAAACCTTAGGACAGTTGTTCTCATTAGCTAGGGACTGTTCGGCAGAGATTGGTACTTTCATCTTCTGCAGTTTCAGAAACCCATCTTCTTTTCCTCCATCACTTGCATTGCTCTGCCTCTCACACTGCAATGGAGCTCTCCTCACACAATCATTACTCCAGTTCCCTCCATTCCACTCTATGTTATTCTTCGGCACAAAACCTTTAACGCATTTACAAGGCGGAACTTCCCGAGAACTGCAGATCGCGAATGGACCACATCTACCGTATGCATCACAAGTTGTGGATGGAATACTTACACCGATCCTCCAACCTCTCATAGAAGCACTCCAATCTCTTTGATATAAAGCTCCATCAGGATCCAAGTTGAAGTGATACATGAAAGAATCAATCGTATAAGACAATGACAACGTTCCTTGATTATCACTGTTTAGGTTAAACCCATCAAGAAACAGAAGGGAATCCGTATTCGGTAAACCGATGAAAACCTGACCGTTCCAGGGACCGCTACGCCATATTGGGACATTGTTCTTCCAGACGAGAAGCTCAGGAAACGTGAAATCAGCAAGACCAGCTGTATAGTTCCCTGGTGAAGGATCTTGATAGCTTTTCCAAGAAGTAAGCCTTAGATTCTCTCCGGTTCTAGCGTCGGTCCCAAGTTCCATTCTTGGCAAGAGAGAATTGTAAGGATGCTTGAAACTCTCCCACAGAATCTCGCCGTTGTTGCTTTTATCTTGTAACCTAAGATTCCCAGAATTCATTAGCTGAACCCAAGTAACATTTGGAGCCACTGGTATTTTGACGTTTGTGGACCATAGAAGGCGGTTTCGACCATCGTTAACCACGAGATTCCCGTCGTTAGAGATCGAGATAATACCGGAAGTGTCGTTGATAGGAGTGTCTTTGTTAGCAACCCAAACCACAGTTTGAATTGGAATCTTGTCGTACCAGATCCCAACATAACGTAACCGAGTAGTGGAATTTTCTGGAGTGAAAAAGCCAAACCTGAAAACGCCACTTTGACAGAGAAGGGTCTCTGAATCGTTGATCGGAGTTGAGAACGTGATTCTGTCTTCGCCTAAACAGAGTCTCGGAGAGAAGCAAGAGAATCCTGCAAGAAGAAGAAGAACAAGAAATCGACGACGTGTGCTCATTGGAACCAACATAACTGGTTCCAGTTTTTTTTCTTTGTTGTCTTCACTAATTGAAAATAATAATGAAGTGGTCGTCTGTCTATGTGAGAAGACTTAGAAAATGTTTTGTTCAACGAAATAATTATTCTCTGGTTTGACGTGGGAGTGGAATAATGGTGGATTCATTGAGTTGCCCAATCAGTTGAATTTTGAGAGTTGAAGAAACCACCAATCTTGAATTTTCTTGGAAAATTTGGAATGAAACGAAGAAAGTGAAAGGACTAGTTGCGTGATTTTGATAGGGCATTGTTTTTAGGGAGGATTACTGTACTAGCTTTTTTAGTATCTATATTACTTGTTTGGCGCACTTTTATTTTTTTTACAAAACTAATCTAGCATACCCAAAAACATCCTTTTCGCCTTTATTGAAAAAAATCTAATTACGAAAATGCCATTACTTTTTTTTTAATGTCACGTAGGCAGAAAATAGCTCTGAAAATTTGATAAGTCTACCAGGCTTTGACGGTAGACTTATCAAATTTTGGTCAACACAAATTGTCGATAGAGTTATTAGATCGATGGTAGATTTATTCGAGAGTTGGTAGATTTTACAAATGTTGGTACACTTATTTTGGTAGAGTTTTAACAATGAGAGGTAGATTTATTATATTTCGGTCGATTTGTTGTTATGAATGGCAGACTTGTTGAACGCGTTAGTAAACTTGTTAAAGAAAGCGTTGACTTTCTCGCATAGTTGACTTTGTCGGTAGATTTATTAACAATGAGGTAGATTTAATTTCTGAGTTGGTAGACTTATGTCCTTTGGCAGTAGATTTATGTGAAAAAAGTTGTCAATACGTGACGGTAGATATATCCGTTTTATGGTAGAGTTATATCTAGTTGGTAGATTTTTCGCTTTTGTGGTAGATATGTTTGTTTTGTGTTAGATTTAAATTCAAGTAAAATTCCTTCCGGTAAGTGGTAGATTATTTGTTACAAGAGGTAGACTTACAAAATATTGGTAGATTTAATTGTTTGTTTGGTAGAGTTTATATAAGCTGATAGAGTTATTATACGTATGGTAGACTTCTTATAATAATCATGTGGTAGATTAATTAAGTTTGATATTTACAAAGATAACCTCGATCTGGTAGACATATGAGATGTTTATGGTAGATTTGTTTCTATGGTAGAGTTATTTACCATGTTTGAGGTAAACTTAGTTGTTAATGTTAGGCAGACATTTGACTTTTTGGTTCGAAATTACTTTTTTGTCCTAAAAATATTCTCTTATCTACGAAAAAACCAGCGGTTTGGTAGACTTATGTTTGCAATGTTGTATGTCTTTCTAGTTTTGTCCTTATGATAGACTTTTGGTAACAATTATGTTATTGGATTTTATGGTATAGACACCACAAGCAATGATCAAAAATTTCATGCATGAATCTTTTTTCTATGATATAACTTTGTTTTTCATATTAACCTTGAACATATATGTTTTATTAGTTCATTTAAACATTTATCTTATGTCCTTCTTTGTTTTTGTCTGTAATAACTATCTCTTAACTTATGATCTTTTGATTTTTATTTGTGAATATTTTGTTACATTTAACTCTATTCACATAAACCCTTGAACATCACAATGTCAAATGACTTTAGTCATGTGTTTTGGTTAAAATTTCATTCACTTAGGATAGACATCATAGTGAAAGTAAAGAAAATAATTTGAATTGAATAATAACATTACTAGCAAATATGGTAAAAAGATGAAATGTTTGAGTCAATGTTTTATGACAACTATAATTCTAAAACAAAGATATCATCATTTAAAATCTAATTATCATTTGTACATATTCAATATAGACATACCATCAATTCAATAATAAATCTACCATCATTTCAAAACAAATATATCAAATACAAATCTACAATTCATAGTAGAACATGTCGGATGATGTTGGATATCTCATCAGAGACTTGTTCGCCATTGCAAAGCCCATCATCTGTCAGAGAAAAACAAATAAATACCATCATTCGTATATAAAATTTAAATATATGCGACTGATAAATCTACCATAAATAACTAATAAAACTACCAAACACATATTTTTTTCACATCAAATGACTAATAAATCTACCAAACCACATCGTTTTACAAATAAGTCTATCATCAGATGGTTAATAAATCTACCAAACGACATACCATTTTTCAAATAAATCTACCATCAAATAACTAATAATCTAACAAACTACATACCGTTTCTCAAATAAATCTACCATCACACGTTATGAACTTTACAACAAAAAAATACATTAAATCTACCAAACTACTTATCGTTTTCCAAATATATCTACCAAACTTATCTGAAACAAAAAAAAAATTAGGGTTGCGGTTTTACAGAAAAAAACTTATGCCGCCGACAATCTCCGGGACACCACCATTTTTTCGAAACAACATTTGTCCAGTGTGGTTGTGCGCGATGCGGCGAGAACGCCGCTTAAGAGCCGTGCCAATATTTACGAGATCTCTAACACCAATAGTAAAACTCCTCCTCTGCCAAACAGAAAGAAGAAGACGAAGGGAAAGAGGAAGACGAAGAAGAAAAAAGAAAAAATAAGAAAAATGAGGATATATGAGAAAAAAACAAACCTGAACAAGTTTCTGAACGGCGATTGAGGCAAGATCTGTGTGGATCTGCGAAACAAAAGGAAAGCTGTGAAGAGAAAGCTGCGAACAAAGGGAGGCTGCCAAGTTATCGTCGGCAAGCTCTTCACCACCACCGAAATCGCCTCACGACGGTCGTTTTCACGGTCGTAGAATCGCCTCTCCCGCAAAAATTAGGGTTTTTTTTGTTTATCCGAGTTTTGTGTTTTTTTTTTCTGTAAAGTTATATTTATATTTGTTGGATTTTATTGATATTAAAAAATCAAAATTATTTAATTATTAATTATCATAATGGTATTTTCGTAATAATATTCACTATTTGGACAAAATGGTATAAGACCAACTTTATAAGGTTAGTCTAGTAAGGTGATCAATATGTTAGGCTAAGTTTGTCAATACATCAACTTTAAAGGCTAGTCTGAGGAATTTTCACTTGTTTTTAACCTTTAAAAATTAAAAAACTAAACAAATTATTATGAATTATAAAGACAATTCTACAAAGGATAATGTTACCTGCTCCACAACAGCTTCACTTACACTATGCTGTTTTTTTTATAAGTGTGCTTTCATTAATCTGCAGAAATTGCGTTTTCTAAGAATCTAAATCCAGTAATGAAAATTTGGTCAACTATTGTTTTCACCATTTTGAGTAGACTTGTTACTTGTTTCTTCGCAGATTACATAAATAGAAAACATGTATTCTCTTTGTTTCAAAATATAAATTATAGGAAAAAAAAATTAATTTTTTTTGTTTTATTCTTCATAATGTATTATATATACTGTGTTTACACTAATTTATAAGCTATAGAAATAGAGAAAAAATAGGAACGTTATTTCAAGCATTTGCATTAGAAACTGTAAACAACTTATATTTTAAAACAAAATATAAATCATAAAACAATTTTATTTTGAAACAGAAAGAATATATTACTTTTTGACGTTATTGTCACACTCTTAATCTTGATTATACAAAAGAAAAACGTGTTTCAGAAACGACACCAGATTTGTATCATTACGTATTCTAAAGCAAGTAAAATAAATCCAAAACTAAAGCAAAATACTAAATAATCAAGATCAATACACATTACCACGTTCTACTGAGAAGATGAACACCGAAAGCATCAAAAATGAAATTGAGCAATAAGAGACAAACCATTGTAGGAGCCAATTCCTGACGCTGTGATTCAATTGTGTTACATTACTTTATACAACCGTGATGAGACTATTATGCAACACCCATAATAGAATCTACGAACTAAAATAATATTACGTTATATCTTTCGAGACACTTACGATATTAAGACGAGAGGGATTTGCTGGAAAGAATTATTTGCTGTGTGTTTGGTGTATTCGAGAATTCGATCATTTAGAATGAGAGTAGAGGGCGTCTATTTATACTGGAAGGTTCACCTTGATCCGCAAAAAATAAGCTTTGGCGAAAAAGAATATTCACGAGATATTCTCCTTTTTCCGTAAGTAAAAGGATTCGAAAATCTTCCGTTATTATCTGGACGCAATCTTTTATTTCCTAAGATTTATCCTTTCAATATGCAAAAATTATTTCGCAGGAATTAAGAAGCCCACGACCCACGCCAAGCTATATAGAGCACAAGAGCCCTAAGAGCCAACTAAAAAATGCAACGAGCACGAACCCAAGCCCAGCCCGGCACCGGCACTGGTACTGACACCGGCGATGGCGATGGCGTGCGTAAATGTTTTTGCATAATACCCTTTTACTCCCACAATGTTGTTGACCCTTATTGTGAGAAGGCCATATATATACAAGAGGGTTCTCTTCTTGCTAAACAATGTGGGATAAGTGCACTTCCACTTTTAGTTATAGCCAATAGGAACATTTCATTTCCATAGACTCAAACCCAAATCTCAAATAAATTTATAAGGTCTATTTGCTTATTAAACTTCATTTTTTATTCACACACAAACTCAATATTACAAGTCCAAATGTTTATTAATATTGGGTTTCAACAATCCCCCACATGAATAGAAATGACTCTATACATATGCAGACTCGATAGACTATGCAGACTAGACTCAAACTAGACTACAAACTCGACAGACGGACTTTTCGAGAGTATAAGCGAAAACTAACTGCGTCTGAGGAAGTAGCATTTTCCAGCCTTGAACCACTCATTGTTAATATCTGTCGGATTTACTCTCCAGAAAGTGAACATGATGTATTGAACTGCCCGGATTTTGGTGTAAACCAAGTCAACAGATATAACCCAGCTTCGTCTTCTCGTAGCGTTCAGCTCTCTATTGTGTTCATTGTGGCCTTGAACGTGTCTGGTTTATTATGAGTGAGCTTGGAGAGTATAGCCTTGTCTTTGTTCTCCTAGAAACGACCTCATTACACACTCACTAAGTGATTGCTAAGTACCTGTCACATACACAGAAAGTTTCCTGTTATACTCTATATACATGTATATGAAGTCTATGGTCTTATCTCATTAAAATCCATAAAGCTTAATCTTACATAATTACAGGAAGCACTGTTTATTATCATGGAAATTGAGCATTTTACAGTGCTTTTCTCAGATTCTGCTTGATTTAGTTGTCCCTTTGAACCAACCTCTTGGGATCTCCAATCGCGTATATGGGATTTCCATCAAACATACTCTTTTGTGGTAGGCAATAAGCCCATTCCCTTAGATGATTTAATGATTTGATCTCGCGGAAATCTTTTGGTGAACGGATCCGCTAAGTTTTCCGCTGACTTGATATAATCAACCGTGAGTATACCACTTGAGATCAGATGCCAAATGGTCTTATGTCGTCTTCGTATGTGACGAGGCTTGCCATTATACAGATTATTCAGTGCCCGAGAAATAGCCGACTGACTATCACAGTGTACACGTAATGCAGGCACTGGTTTTTTCCACATTGGGATATCTTCCAAGAAGTTCCGAAGCCATTCTGCTTCTTCTGCTGCTTTGTCTAAAACTATGAACTCTGACTCCATGGTTGATCGGGCTAAGAATGTCTGTTTGGAGATTTCCAGGATACTGCTGCTCCAGCGAGTGTAAAGACATATCCACTTGTGGATTTGGAATTTATAGAATCTGAAATCCAATTGGCATCACTATACCCTTCTAACACTGCTGGTTCTTTACCAAAGTGCAGTCCATAACTCTTAGTGTATCGCAAATAGTTCAACACTCTAGTTATTGCTTTTCAATGAGTATGACCTGGATTACTTGTGTAGTGACTTAACACGTTTACCGCATGCGATAGATCGGGTCTTGTACAATTGGTCAAGTACATCAGACTTCTAATTACCTGTGCATACTCCACCTGTGATACTGGTTCACCTGTGTTTTTGGTTAGGTGAGCTTGCATATCCATTGGAGTTTTTGTGGTTCCATTCGAGTAGGAATTAAACGTCTTTAGGATCTTTTCAGCATAGTGATCTTGAGACAGAGTAATTCCATCTGAAGTCCGAATGATCTTAATCCCAAGGATGACATCTGCAAGTCCCATGTCTTTCATGTCAAATTTTTCATTGAGCATGTTCTTGGTTTGTTGAATGATATCTTTGTTACTGCCAATAATCAGCATGTCATCTACATATAGACATAGTAAGATGTATCCTTTTGGAGTACATTCGTAGTAGATGCATTTATCACATTCGTTAATGCTGAAACCATTTGACATCATCACATTGTCAAACTTTTCGTGCTATTGTTTTGGAGCTTGTTTCAGTCCATACAATGATTTCACGAGTCTATACACTTTGTGTTCTTGACCCTTAACCTCGAAACCTTCAGGTTGTTTCATGTATATCTCTTCTTCTAAATCTTCATTTAGAAAGGCAGTTTTAATATCCATCTGATGGATTTCCAAACCTCGCCAGGCTGCTACACCAATCAATATTGTGATCAAAGTTATTCTCGTAACTGGAGAATAGGTGTCAAAGAAATCTAGACCTTTTTTTTGTCTGAATCCTTGCACCACAATGTGTGCCTTGTACTTATCTATAGAACCATCAGCTTTTAGCTTGGTCTTGAAGATCCATTTACACCCTATTGCTTTGAACCCTTGAGGTAAGTCAGTTATCTCATAGGTATGATTCTGCATTATAGAATTCATCTCACTATTGACAGCATCCTTCCAATAAGGAGCTTCTGGTGTAGACATGGCTTCTATGTAAGATCTCGGTTCATTCTCAACAAGAAAGACCATTATGAAATCTTCACCAAAAGATTTTTCCTTACGAGCTCTTTTGCTTCGTCTAGGTTCATCTTCAACCTGTTTTACTTCCATTTCATTCATAGAAGTAGTTGCATCTCTCTCTTCACGAGTGCTTTAATAGTTTGCTTATCCCTATATGGAAATATGTGTTCAAAGAAAGAAGCGTTCCTTGATTCCATGATAGTATTCACTTGGACATTTGATACATCTGACTTATGTACCAGAAATCGATAAGCACTACTATTGTGAGCATATCCAATAAAGATACAGTCCACAGTCTTAGGTCCAATTGTGACCTTCTTTGGAGGTGGCACTGCGACTTTTGCTAAGCACCCCCACACTTTCAGGTATTTGTACAAAGGTACATTACTTTTCCAAAATTTATACGGTGTTTTACCAGTTACCTTATGAGGTAATTTGTTGAGGATATAATTTGTGGTGAGCAGTGCTTTGAACCCTACCCCCCCCCCCCCTCCTATATGGAAATATGTGTTCAAAGAAAGAAGCGTTCCTTGATTCCATGATAGTATCACTTGGACATTTGATACATCTGACTTATGTACCAGAAATCGATAAGCACTACTATTTTGAGCATATCCAATAAAAATACAGTCCACAGTCTTAGGTCCAATTGTGACCTTCTTTGGAGGTGGCACTGTGACTTTTGCTAAGCACCCCACACTTTCAGGTATTTGTACAAAGGTACATTACTTTTCCAAAATTTATACGGTGTTTTACCAGTTATCTTATGAGGTATTTTGTTGAGGATATAATTTGTGGTGAGCAGTGCTTCCCCCCCTTCCCCCCCTCCCCCCCCCACCCCACAGATTCTGGGGTGTACCAGATTCCTGCAACATTGCATTCATCATCTCTTATAGGGTTTGGTTCTTTCTTTCCGCAACTCCATTGGATTCAGGTGAATAGGGGGCTGTAGTTTGATGGATAATTCTGTTTAACTGACAAAAATCATTGAAAGATCCATCATATTCTCCACCTCTATCACTTCTGACCATTTTGATGGTCTTTGCCAGTTGCTTTTCAACTTCGAGTTTGTACTCTTTGAATTTGTCCAAGACTTCATTTTTACTACGCAGCAAGTACATGTAGCAGTACCTTGTACAATCATCTATGAAAGTCACAAAATACTTTTTACCACCTCTTGATGGTAGATATTTTAAATCGCACAGATCAGTGTGGATTAATCCAAGAGGTTCAGTAGTTCTTTCAACATGAGGTGATGGTATTTTTGTGAGTTTTGCTTCGACACAAATTTCACCTTTGTCTTTGCTAATTTTGCATTTTGGAATCATGTTCAAATTCATCAGTCTTTGAATAGACTTGTAATTAACATGTCCTAGACGTTTATGCCAAATATTAGAAAACTTAACTACATAAGCAGCTGGATTCTAATTAGTTAAATCTTTGGAATCATGTACAACTTTGTTTATCTTCAGGATTATCATTACAGACATTTTGATCAATCCTGACTTAACATAACCTTTTCCTATGAAAACACCATATGACTGCCGCATAAACCGTTTCAGATGATTCGTCTTTAACAGATCAAAAGTTCTACGAAATAACTAAGAAACTTTCGCAGAGACTTTGTAGATCGATTTTAAAAACTCTTTTTTTTTTCTTTTCAAAAACCGTTTATAAAAACTGTTTCGCAATATTCAATCTGATTCAAGCGATAAGCAGGAAACGGATTTATTGAGTTAAGATTGGAGGACCGCGAAAATCCGATTGAAATCACGAATAGAAAATAGCAATATTATAAACGATATGTTAAGGTAAGAGATTAAAACGAGAGTTTGAAAAACCGATTGAAAATAGACAAAAACACGGAGTCGAGATATGATCTCTTTCCTTAACTTAATAAATCGCCGGTAATGTGTGACCGTATGGTGCGACTTTTGAATCCCAGGATACAGATGAGACTATTATGCAACACCCATAATATAATCTACGAACTAAAATAATACTACACTATAGCTCTCGAGACACTTACGATATTAAGACGAGAGGGATTTGCTGGAATGAATTATTTGCTGTGTGTTTAGTGTATTCGAGAATTCGATCATTTAGAATGAGAGAAGAGGGCGTCTATTTATAATGGAAGATTCAGCTTGATCCGCAAAGAATAAGCTTTGGCGAAAAGGAATATTCACGAGATATTCTCCTTTTTCCGCAAGTAAAAAGATTCGGAAATCTTCCGTTATTATCTGGACGCAATTTTTTATTTCCTAAGATTTATTCTTTCAATATGCAAAACTTATTTCTCAAGAATTAAGAAGCCCATGACCCACGCCAAGCTATATAGAGCCCAAGAGCCCTAAGAGCCAACTAAAAAATGCAACGAGCACGAGCCCGAGCCCGAGCCCGGCACCGGTGACGGCAATGGCGGAGTCGCGTGTAGGTGTTTTTGCATAATGTTTTTTTACTCCCACAATGCTGTTGACCCTTATTGTGAGAAGGCCATATATACAAGAGGTTTCTCTTCTTACTAAGCAATGTGGAAAAAATGCACTTCTACTTTTAGTTATAACTAATAGGAACATTTCATTTTTATAGGCTCAAACCCAAATCTCAAATGAATTTATAAGATTCATTTGCTTATTAAACTTCATTTCTTATTCACACACAAATTCAATATTACAAGTCCAAATCTTATTAATATTGGGTTCCAACAACCTAAACCATCTATAAATATTAAACATAGATGATATATACCCTCTGGCCTACATTTTGATTCTGTGGGTTCTAACGTCCTGTGACATCAGTGTTGTTGACATTGTTGATAGAGGCTGTAAGGTCATCGTTCTTGACACTGTTCGTTGATATAAAAGCAGCCTGTTTCGGTTCTGGAATGTCTGTGTGATCTCGCTGCTGAGTATGAACACACTGTAGCAACACTTGGCTTATCGTTGGTAGCTTCTGTTGTTAGTAAATGGAGATTGATTAATAGATGACTTTAGTTTTTTTTTTTTACTAAAGGGTTTAGTTTAGTTTTATTATAGTACATGAACAAAAATCTTATGTTTCATTTGTATTATCAGATTCAAAAATAAAACAATCTAGACATGAATAAAAAACAAATATATTACTAAATTTTACTCCGTGCATCCGCATGAGAATATTTTTTTAATCAAAATTTGTAATATAATTTATATTTCTTTATAGATCTAATTTTTAAATAAATAATGAAGATTTATTTTTATGTTTAGATATAATTTATTTTTTAAATTTTGTTTCTAGTATTATTATGACCACGATCATAAAACTATAATTATAACCCGGTCATTCTATAAATCGAAAAATGACTGTTATTATAAAAACATATTTCTAACTCGATCATTTTATTAATCCAAAAAATATTAAGATTATTAAAACCATAATTCTAACCCATCCGTTCATATAAATATATAATATAAATATTTACTAATTTTGAAATAATTTTTATCTTAATATCTTGCATGTTTTGATAATGTAATCCGCATAAGATTACAATTATTAAAAAAAACCTAACCGCCCCATCAAATCACCATATAATATTAATACTTATCAGTTTTCAATATGTAAAATTTTAGTCTGATTGAATATGATTAAAAAATATATAATAAGCTATTCGTTAATCATATGTATTATTCTGAAAATATTATTTAAATTTCAAAATTTAAATTAAATCTAACATATATTTAAGGAAGTCTAAAATAATATAAATTAATATCTATTTTTCAGAATTAAATTTAATTACAAAAATAGTTTGAATTTTAAATTAAATATAACCTATATTTATGGAAATTTTTAGTTATCTAAATCAATATCTAATTTTCGAAATTAAATTTATATATAAAACAAAATGTGTTTTTTTTGAATAATATTGCAATAAATTAGGATAATTTTAAAATTTTTTCAAATATATTTTTTTATATTAGAAGTATTTGAAAGTAAGTATTAAAAATGCTTTTGTTTTAATATAATAAATATTACAAAAAAAATTCCCTCAAAACTTTTCCCAGAAAAGAGGGAGATGAAATAATATTTGTAAGATAATGTCATCAAAATATGACCTTCAAACGTGCAGTGCCTAGGCTAGATCATAGAAGGTTGAGGCAATTTTAGTAAATATAGCTTTTATATTTTTATCTAAACATACTACTTAGTGAGAATGAAAACCAATAATATAAAACTTTCAGAATTTTGTTTCTTTTTTAATATTTTGTTCCTATAAAATTGTTTACCAATGCCACATACTGTATTCGGTTCTTTAACTTATATCTCTATAAATATGATAGCTAAACTATGCAATATAGTAAAAAATAATTTTTTTTTACATATTGTGTTTTTTTTAATCATAATCAATCAATAAAAATTTTACATACTGAAGATTGATAAATATTTATATTATACGTAATTTGATGGGACAAATTAGAATTTTTTATAATTGTGGTCTTATGCGGGTTAAGTTATCAAACATACAATATATTAAATTAAAAATATTTTAAAATTAATAAATATATTATTATATAGTAATATGAACAGATGAGTAAGAATTATGTTTTTATAACCAAAATCCTTTTCAGATTAATAGAATGAATGAATTCGAATTATGTTTTATAATAACTGTCTTTCTTTGATTATTAGAATGATTGGACTATAACTATGTTTTTATATTTACGGTCATAATAATACTGACAGAAAAATTTAAATATAAATTACATATAAAAACAAAAAAATGAATATTTATCACTTATTAAAAAAATTTTATCTACATAAATGACATTACAAAATTTGATAAATTTCCCGTACGAATGCACGGAGTAAAATCTAGTGTATTTTAAAACAAAAACCTAAACATATATTCTCTACTTTCAAAACTAAATGCATAAACTTAATTTTGAAAAAATTGTGGCTGTCCATGCATGAAAATGTTTAGTATATTCAAAACAAAACGTGATTATTTGCGAGATAGGTTTTTTTTTTTTGTGTTGTCATTTCATTTAAAGCCCAAAGGGCTAGAACATACAAGGTACAATATTAAAGTCCAGTAACAAACAGAGCCCAACATACACTTGAATCAATACGTGTACATACACGCGTTAAATTATAGAGCTATTAAGAAAACACGTGTCTGCCTTGGACTTGTCTGCAAATCGATGCTGCTTCCGCCTCCACTTTTCACTGCCGGCAGCTTCAACACCGTTAAAGATTAAGCTTCACCACCAGCGATCTACAGAAAATGATTCTATACATTGATGTCAACCTTTTGTCGATCTTCACTTTCTGGATAAGATTCGTCGGAATTAAGAGAATCCGCAATAATAATGATGACCGCTTCTAACACTTCTTCCAAATTTCAATCTCCAAGGAAGCTCCGCCGTCGCTAGACCCAATTTATTGGTCTGAGCTGTGTCCATCATTGCTTCGAGTGAGAAGCAAGAGGGTATAGCAAAGAAATTGCTCAAAAAAAAAAGTAAAAACCTGAAACAAATTAAGAAGAAAAACGGCAAATCCGACGATAAGAGAAAACAGCCAAAAAGAAAGAGATCTCAAAAGGCAAATCTGGACTAAGTCAGAAGACAAGATTCGATCTATGTGGAAGTTTATTATCCGATGAAAACGGAATCCAATATAAACAAAGAAAAACTTCGATCAAAGATCGAGAGTAAAAGAGAAAAAACCATCATTTCTCTGTGAAAGATTTAAAAGAGAAAACAGAAAAGAGCAAAAAACTCTCTTCGAACTCTCTTCGAATTCGCTTCTTCAATCACTGTAAGGAGAGAGAAGAGAGCATTTGCGTGATAGGTAGTAGCGGTACTTAACAAAATTAAAATAGAGCATACACTACAAGAAAACATCCCAAAAATCTACGGAAAATATCTTCAGAATTTTGTTAGAAACGGTTCTTTCTTACCAAATTCCTACCTACGAAATTTTGTCATAGAAAATCGGCCATCGAAAATCGTAAAATGTAAGAAAATGGTAGGAAATTTCCTATAAAAATATTGGTAGGACAGTTTTCCTACAAAAATTTTAGTAGAAATTTCTTACCAAGTTACTACCATTTTCTATCGATTAGTGTTCCTTCTAATTTCCTACGAAACATTACTTACTTATTTTCTACAAATTTTTTACTAATATTTTACTACCAATATAATTTTTTAAATTCAAAAATTAAATTAATATCGGAAACTGTATTTAAATTAAAATATAATTAATTATAAATTTGATTAATAAAATATATACAAAAAACATAATAAGTTCACTAATTACTATGAGTCTAAAATTTGACTAAATAATTATTAACTAGAGAGAGAAGGTGAAGACTCTTATTTATAGTGAAACTTCTTCACCTAAATTATCTTAGATTGTCGATGTGGCACAAACCAAAAAACATAGTTTCCTACGAAATTCCTACGATTTCTACAAACAATATTTTGTAGGAAATTCGTAGAAAATTTTAATTTTTCTCTATTTATAATGCAGCTTTTTCATCTAAATTATTTTAGATTTTCGATGTGGGACAAACCAGAAGAAATATTTTCCTACAGAATTCCTACGATTTTTCTACAAACAATATTTCATAGGAAATCCGTAAGACAATTTCTTACGAAATTTCCACCAGCGTAACAGTCAATTGGGTCCTATCATTTTCCTACCAAATTTTGACCGTATTTTCTACGAATATAAATTTGGTAGGTTATTGGTTGGATATTTCCTACCACTTTTTGACATATTATTTTCGTAGGAAATTTCTTACCTATTTTCTACCGCTTCTATTTTTCGTCATAATTGCGTAAGAAATTGGTTAAAAATATTCATACCAAATATTTTCGTAGGAATATGACATATTTTCTTATAGTGATATATTTGAAAGAATTTCAAAAGAGGTGATTTTAACTTTAGATAATTTTATTTTCACTTTGATGCAATACTAGACGAGAGAGAACATCGATCTATTGTATATTTCCTTGTTAATTAGGTAATAATGTACGTGGCTTGGTTTAGACAGAGGAAACAAAAAAAAAAACTAAAAGAAAAAAAAAATTGTTGAGTACCATCTTTAATTACTCAGATCAATCTGATTAGTACCATGTTAGAGAAACAAGGATCGAGACGAAGAAGACGAAGAAGACGAAGAAGTGTTGACTTAAGCTTGAAGTTAACTAGATAAGCAAGTTGGATATTGCTTATTAGGATTAGAAATATGTTTAGGAGTTATCTAAACATACTTAGAAGTTATCTAAGAAAAGGAAATTTGTAATTCTAATAGGAAAAAAAAATTGTCTCCATATAAGGAGACGTCAAAATTGTGACATAACTTATGATTTTTGAGGATTTGAGTGCTTTAGTTTTGAGAGAGTTTTTAATAGTTTAATAAAGAGAGTCATTCTTTATAATCCTTAAGTTCTTGTTTATATACTTTGAATTCTAGATTTGGTATCAGAACATTACTAGAGTTCAAAGACGAAGATCATGCAATATCACACCATGGGAGATATTGTACAAGCTACCGAGAAACCTAAGGAAGAAGCAGGATCCTCCTCCATTCAGTGTCTGATGTTTAACTCAACAAACTATACCCTATGGGTGATACAGATGAGAGTGTGCCTTAAGGTGCACAAAGTTTGGGAGATTATTGAAACAGGAACAGCAGATGAAGAGAAGAATAACATGGCGTCTGCTTTGCTGTTCCAGTCAATACCCCAGGTATTAGTGTTACAAGTTGGGGAGCTTAACACAGCGAAAAAGGTGTGGGAAGCAATCAAATCTAGTCACATGGGAGTAGAACGGGTCAAAAAGGCGAGATCGCAAACCCTAATGGCAGAATTCGATCGTCTTAAGATGAAGGAATCTGAAACTATCGATGAATTCTCTGGGAAATTATCCGAGATCTCCTCAAAATCAGCTGCCCTAGGAGTAACCATTGAAGAATCAAAATTGGTTAAAAAGTTTCTTAAAAGTCTTCCTCGAAGAAAGTACATAAACATGGTGGCGTCTCTCGAACAAGTGTTGGACCTCAACACTACAAGTTTCGAAGACACAATATGAAGTCTTAAAGCTTATGAAGAACGTATCTTCGAAGAAGAAGAAGAAGAGGAAACACTGGAAGATCAAACCAAGTTAATGTATTCGAATACAGAATCTCAAAGTCGAGACTTTAATGGGGAGAACAGAGGCAGGGACGAGGCGGACGATTCTCAAGAGGAAGAGGTCGTAGTCGGTCTAATGGAGGAAGAGAAGATCAATCTAGGAATATTAATCTTTCAAAGATCACTTGTTACAGATGTGAAAAACAAGGCCATTATGCCTTGAGTTGCCCGGATCGATTACTCAAGCTGCTGGAAGCTCAAGAAAATAACAAAGACGAAACTGAAGATGCAGATGAACTCTTGATGCATGAAGTGGTCTATTTGAATGAGAAAAATTGCATACCAAGCAACTATTAAACTAACACAGGAGAGGAGAACATATGGTATCTTGACAATGGAGCTAGCAACCATATGACAGGGGATCGAAGATATTTCAAAAAAATTGACGACTCTGTTACCGGAAAAGTTCGGTTCGGTGATGACTCAAGAATAAACATCAAAGGAAAAGGATCAATAGCTTTTATTGACAGAAACATTGAGCCAAGAGTGATGACAGATGCCTATTTCATTCCTGATTTGAAAAGCAACATCATCAGTCTCGGACAGGCCACAGAGTCCGGATATGACATAAGATTGAAAGGAGATTACCTTACAATGCATGATGGTGAAGGAAAGTTACCTTTCAGAGCAAATAGATCAAAGAATCGCCTGTACAAAGTTTGAATGGGCATCATAGACACCGCGTGTTTGCACTTAACGACGATGAGTAAATCGATTAAGTGGCATGCTAGGCTGGGGCATGTACACTTGGATATGATCAAAATATGGTACAAAAGGAACTTGTCGATGGAATACCACAAGTAACGTTTGAAAAGGCGATTTGCAGCTCATATATATACTCTGGAAACAAACAAGACAGGTGTTTCCCCAAGCTACTGCATATCGAGCAAGTAAAAGGCTTGAACGCATACATGGAGACCTCTGTGGACCTATAACAACAAGCACAGTGGCTGGTAATAGGTATATCTTTATGCTCACAGACGACTATTCTAGATACATTTGGACAGTTTTGTTGAAGGAGAAAGGTGATGCGTTCAACAAATTCAAGAAATTTAAAAGTCTAGTGGAGCAAGAATCAGGGGTGAGAATACAAAATTTCAGGACTGACAGAGGAGGAGAGTTTATGTCAAAAGAGTTTAATTCTTTCTGTGATGACAACGGCATCAAACGACATCTCACGACACCATACACTCCTCAACAAAATGGTGTACTCGAGAGGCGTAATAGGACATTAATGGGAATGGCAAGAAGCATTATGAAACACATGCGCGTACCAAACTACTTATGGGGAGAGGCGATAAGACACTCCACTTATCTCCTAAATCGATTTGCGACAAGAGCAGTTAAGGATAGAACTCCATACGAAGTCTATCGAGACAAGAAACCTAACATTAGTCATCTTCGCATATTCGGATGCATTGGATATTCTAAAATGGAGACACCACACTTAAAGAAACTAGATGATCGATCTAGAATGCTTGTACACCTCGGTACTGAACCAGGCTCTAAGGCGTATAGGCTACTAGATCCTCGGAATCACAAAATAGTGATAAGTCGGGATGTAGTCTTTGATGAATGAAAGGGTTGGAATTGGAACTCTGGTAGCTCAGGACAACAAAAAGGTGGAAGTTTCAGGATCACACTCGGAAATTTTGGCAATCATGGTTCCTGGAACAGAGGAAAATATCGAAACAGAGCAGGCCAAGAAACTGAAAATTTCGACGAGGGAAACGAAGCAGACAATGACGAGTTTGTATCTCCTCAGGAACAAGGAACAGATGACTTAGACGTACAGAGTCAGTCTCCACCAGCTCTAAGGAAATCCATAAGACAACCCACAAGGCCAAAATACCTCAATGATTTTGTATGCCTTGCTGAAGACGAAGGAGAGAGATTATTGCTTTGTTTAAATGACGAACCAAAGGATTTCCTAGAAGCGAAGGAGTCAAAAGAATGGATTGTTTTATGGGTTTCATTATTGATACCATCCGATTCTGTAAATGGTCTATTCATTAGAAGTGGTCCATTAGAGGAGTTGGTGATGATGTGTCTTCAGTCTGACTATGATCATCGTTAATACTTTTGAGCGGATCAGCTTCAACTGGACACCACGGTTTAGTTATTGCAACAAAAAAATTCATGTCAAAACAATGATGAAAAGTTTATTACCTTCAAACCAGCATAAAATTTAATTAGAAAAAAATGAATATAAAAACAAAGTATATGCAATGAAGGATCATAATAAAGGGCATCGAATACAAGAAAAAAAAAACAGTAAATAGAACACGACAAAAAGCAGAAAAATTAAGACATAGATTAACTAAATAAGTATGTATATTGCGAAGAGTTTTACCAGTTTCTTGAGAACATTTTGAAGGTTATAAAGATATATCGTAATTAACTTCATTAACATATAGAAGATTAGAAATGGTAATTAAGGTCTGAAAAACATAATAGAGGAGAAATGTTCAGTCTATGTTTTTGTCAATATTGAAACCGCATATTGTCATTAAACTGCGAAATAATATGTTCAGATCTGAATTCCAATGAACACAATTTTATTAAGAAATCGGCCTCCTTTTTTTTTAAAAAAAATGAGAAATGAATGAAAAATACAATTAAAATAACGTTCCATAAACAAAATGAACTTTTAATCAAATTTTTTGGATCAAATTTTTTCTTTAGAAAATCATAAAATAGATCTGAAAAATACAGTATTCAATTATACTTTAAAAATTCAGATAAGTAGAACTACACCTCAATTTGAACCCGAACACGAACAAAAACGTATGATTTAATAATAAATAAACTAGAAAGAAAGAAAACATACGTTAATCGCAACACGGATTCATGGACTATATATATATATATCAAAGAAGTAAAAAAATCGACGCAAACCTTTGGAAGAACAAGAAATGATAATTATGAATGGAAAGTGATTGAGTAACAACAATATATAACGATCTTCAGTATATGGTTGCGTGGATAAAATTAAAAAGAAGAACTCTATTTAAATTGCACTTCATAAGCATCACATGTTGTTGTTTACATAAAACTAGGCCGTTCGATCAAGCGTAATATATCTTCACCGTTTAAATTTTAAAAACAAAAAGCCATAGATTTTTTCTATCCATTCACTATATATAGCTAGATATTCATACTATCCCTTAATGCTTTTACCAGTTTTTGCCTAAAATATTAATTAACATAAATATAAAAAATATTTTTCTTCCAAATTTATGGTATTTTCTATATCTATAATTATTTCACATTCATACTATCCCTTAATGGTTTTACCAGTTTTTGCCTAAACATAAATATAAAAAAACTTTTTCTTCCAAATTTATAATATGTTCTACATATCTATAATTATTTCTACTTTTTGAAAATGTTGAATGGTTTGAAATAAATATACTAAAAATATCAAATAATATGAGTTGTATTTATATTCTTATCTTCCAAATATTATTTTCATAAAGAATAAATAAAACTTATCTTCTCAACACGCATACTCCGTATCTTCTCAACACGCATACTACAATTTTAAAAAAAATATATATTACTCAGTTTGTACAGCATTTATAAGTGAAATTTCTTCATCTGCTTTTTAGCTAACTTTGGATCTGCATATATATAACACATGACATGAAATCTGACCCTAACTATGAATATTTTAAAAATTATGATTGTATTATAAGTACTTAAGCCAGCTACCGAAATTGATTTAATCATGTTGAATTTCAATAAAGTAAAGCAGAAGGAGCAGAGATCTACAAAAGTATCATTCTATTAGAAATGTTCAACATATGTGAGGCAGCTTCATATATTGATTTGAGCATCTTCAAAATCAATGCAGAAAAGCAGGAGCAGAGATTTTAATAAATTTAATATATCAATTAAGAAGATATAAAACAAAATTAACTCCTTAAAGCCTATAAGTTATAGGGGTAAAGTCAAGAAACCAGTCAGTATCATATTCAATTATGTATACCATTTTTATCAATGGGAAGAGTATCATATCTCCAATGGAGATTAATATCCCCAGCCTCCTCAAACCGCATGAGCACCATACAATCTATTAGCGGATATATGGAATATATCCGTTTCCGTTATATTCACATATATTGTATATAGATTTTGTGTATATCTCTAGTATGTAATCTTCCTATTATGTGGGAAGTTAGGGTAAATGTGTGTGTATATATATTGATCTCCGGATCCTAAGGCAATGGAAGAAAACCTTCATACATCTTTAGCTTTCTTGACATGCTATCAGAGCTCTGATTCACAAACCTAGCTTGTATTTTTGTTCTTTTAAATATTTTCTTTTTGTTTGCTCTCCTCTTTCCTTTCCTTCACTTCTTTTGCTCTTTGCTGTAATTCGATTTAGCGAAAGACAAAGATAGTTGTAATACTTTGGAGTTAACTTCTGTGGCTAACCCAACCTCTGCTCTGGCACCAGTGGAAGTTCAAGGCAGAGCTAACCCAACCTCTGCTCTGGCACCAGTGGAAGTTCAAGGCAGGACTATTTCACCTTACGACCTCACTTCAAGCGATAATCCGGGATTGCTTATTTCTAAGCCTCTTCTCCATGGTCCTAACTACAATGAATGGGCAACTAATCTTCATATGTCTTTCAAGGCAAGGAAGAAATTTGCTTTCATCGATAAATCTATTCTGCAGCCGAGCCCTGATTCTAGCGAGTTGGAAGATTGGTGGACCAATAATGCATTGGTGTTATCTTGGATTAAGTTGACTATTACAGACACTGTTTGTTTTAACTTACGACCTCTCAAGATTGCGAGCGACTACTGGAACCATATTCGTCAGCGCTATTCTGTGAAGAATAGACAAAGGGTTCACCGCATCAAGACAGAACTTGCAATGTGTCGTCAGCATGGTCTCTCAATTGAGGATTACTACGGGAAGCTTATGCAACTTTGGACATCTTTGTCTGAATTTCGACAAACCAAAAGCTATAGATGCCCAATTGGAGCTACCCTTGAACAAGAACGTGAAGAAGACAGGCTTCACGAGTTCTCAAAAGGTCTTGATGAGTCACTTTATGGCTCGGTGAAATTCAATCTCCTTTCTCGAGACCCTTTACCCTCACTTGATGAAGCTTATAGCGCACTGCTGCAAGTCGAAGATTCCAAGCATGCTTCTCGTGTTTTGGAGGAGAAAGTTGAAACCATGGCCTATGCAATTCGTGCCGGTTCCAACTCCTCCTCTGCCGCATGACCAAGTGCTCTGGATATTACAAGAGAAGAACTGATGAATACAAGGAAAATTATATAAAAAATCTAAAATAACCGAAAAGATCCACGATATTTGACAACCACAAAAATGAAAAAAAAATCACAAATCTTCCAATGGTTTACAATTTTATTATGATCAATGATTCATTATAAAAAAACCAAAAATAACAAACAACCACAACATCTCAAAAGTTAAAAAAAAAGTATAGTAAAACACAGGGGAATTGATAGAAAAAAATTCCAAAATCACCCAAAATTGCTTGAACATTTGACTGAACCACAGAGACAAATCTTACTGCCTTATAGAAACTTTGTCTCATCTTCTTCTTTAACCTCTTGAGATATTCCATTCATACCTCAGTTAAGTCAATGGAGGGATTTGCCTAATCGCTAAAAACGCAATGCGAACACACAATTCATGATTCTGTTTACTCTCATTTCTCAATAGGCTTCCAGATCATGTTCGACAAGCAGCTGTGATTCATGAACTGACTAACATTCTCATCCCTTCTTGCGCTGATCAAAAATCAAAATTTGTATTATAAACCCTCAGAGGATTGTTCCCAACAATTTTCTCCCACGAGCTCTTGTTCGCACTTCCACTTTAAATGGGTTAAAACACGACAAGTGTGAACACGTACTCATCATCCTCTTCTACTTCTTGTCTTATCTTACACACGCCAGCACCATAAATGAAAGTTCTCGCTCGGTTCGGCTCCAACAAAAAAAAATTATAAGAACAAAAACAGAGAGTAGACAAGTGTTCATGCTCAGAGCTAGGTTGCTGTGTAAGAGTCAGATGTGAGTAGAGTTGTCAGAATGTGGATCCCTTGCTCCTCTGACATTGCCCTTACTATATACTCCCAGATCATACTTACGTCTTCATACACCCCTTCTGATTCACTATAAATAGACTTTAAGGTCAGGACTCCGGCCGTTACGCTTTAGCCACATAACTCACCAATTTGAACAAGCCATTGGTTTTGGTGGGATCGACTGATGATTCTGCATTTAATTCTCTTTGCTATTTGACTGTCTTCTCGGTGAGCTTCAGGCTTGGTCCAATTCACCTTTCTCCCTTAGTTGACTTTGCTTGACTTTGGCCCTCTCCTCCTTTCTTGCCGTAGAACTTTCTGATGAACCAAATGTAACATTGCCTAAGATAAGAAGATGTTTATATTATATTCAAGGAGATGGAAAGACTTTCATTGTAGATAAGCATAAGAAACAGTGGGAAAGAAAGATCATGTATTGAGTTTTATCAACGAGTAAAAAAGGAGAGCATCTCATACCAAAGAGGAACTTGAAGGCAGGTCAACAAGCAACAGCTAAATATCTGTTTCGTAGCATCATCATTGTTTACAGCCATCTGTGCCTCCACATATTGCTTCCAAAATCTCCTACATAGGAGCTCCTCAGACAAAAGGGCTTATTATTTGATTTAATAATTTTTGCTTCAAAACTAGTGTAGGCACTGATTCACTTAAAAGAAAACAACTGATTGTTGATTAACTTTCTTCTAAACTGTATTGTAGAAGGTTATGTTCAATAATTTTGCTGCAACTTTTTTCTTCTTTTTTATCAAATTTAATTAGCTTCCTTGTGTTGCTGGATACTTTATGTTGAACTTATAAAGAGAAAATATAACACTGAAGGTTTTGTGTTTTTTAATCTACTGTTAAGATTGTGTCAAGAAAGCCAAAAATGTATGAAGGTGTTCTGGTATTGCCTTAGGATACGAAGACTAATATATATACACACACACATTTACCTTAACTTACCACAGAATAGGAAGATTACATACTAGAGATACACGCAAATCTATATACGATATATACAAATATAACAGAAATGGATATATTCCATATATCCGTTAATACCCCTTCTCAAGGTGGAGCGTGAAGATCAAGAACGCCCAGCTTGGAGACAAAAGCTTTAAACTCTTTGCGCCCAAGAGCCTTCGTAAAAATGTCAGCTAGTTGAGAATGAGTGGAGACATATTTTGTAGCTATAGTACCACGGATAATCTCATCGCGTATAAAATGACAATCATTCTCAACATGCTTCATCCGTTCATGGAACACCGGATTAGCAGCCAACTTGATAGCAGACTGATTATCACAATGTAGCGTAATTGGAGCTGAATGTCGAATACCAAAGGAATAAAGGAGGTTATTTATCCATAAAAGCTCCAGAACCGTAAGAGAGATAGCACAATGCTCTGCCTCAGCGATCGAATGGGACACCACGTCTTATTTCTTTGTCTTCCAATAGATGGGGGGAACCACCTAACTGAACGAACCAACCCGTACAAGATCTCCGAGTAGTATGGCAACCAGACCAATCTGAATTACACCATGCCTCAATCGTTAATGGTGCATGAGCTCAAAAACAGTATCCTTTGACCTGGATTTTCCTTCCAGTATCTTACCACACGAAGAGCAGTAGACCAGTGTTCTCGTTTAGGTTTCTGCATAAACTGAGAGAGGACATGAACAACATAAGCGAGATCCAGACGAGTAACAACCAATAAATAAGTCGACCAAAAAGTCGACAATAAGCAGCAAAGTTAAGGCAGTCAGGACCATTGTCTAAGGTTAAGTTATGATTCTGTTCAATCGGGAAAGCAACGGGCTTAGCAGCAAGAAGGCCCGAATCGGAGATGATATCCAGCGCGTACTTGCATCGACAAACGTAAATGCCAGTCAGATTCCGTGCTAACTCCAAACCAAGGAAATATTTAGAAATTCCAAGGTCTTTCATGTGAAAAAACTTGCTCTGATAGGCTTTGAAAGACGCAACTAGAGACATAGAACTTCCAGAAAAAAATCAGATCATCAACATAAACCAGAACTTGTAGATGATCAGTTCAGTTGTCTATATTCAATAAAGAATAATCGGGTATAGCTTGAATAAAACCATACTCGCGTAATGCAGTAGCTAGCTTTTCAAACCAACACTGCAGAGTTTGGGTCAATGGGAATAATTAGTTCTGGTTCAATCACAGAAACCAGTTCAGTAGAAATAATCGGTTCAGTTGTAATCTCTGTTGCAGAGAGGAATTGTGATTGAGACAGAAGGTGGAGATGCACAAACTTCTCCAGAATCAACCGTCTCAACGAATGACAAAGATTCAATGGTAAGAGGCGAGGAATCATTCAGAGATACGTCCGGAGACGGAGCATCTGCAAATGGAAACTCAGCCTCACTAAACACAATGTCTCCGGACGAAAAAATCTTGCCTGTAGCTAAATCAAATACGCCAACCCTTCTTCCCGTAAGGATACCCGACGAAAACACCTTTAATGCTTCTGGAGGCAAATTTGTCACCCTTGTGGTGTTGATTATGTGCATAGCATAAACAACCAAAGGCGCGTAAGTGATGAAGCGGTGGAGGACGATTGTAAAGTCTTTCAAAAGGTGTTTTTCCGGCAAGAAGATGAGCAGTAGTATAATTAATCTGAGATGCAGCAGTGAGGATGCATTCTCCCCAAAATTCAATTGGAAGAGATGATTAAAATCTCAGTGCACACGCAACATTCAATATGTGTTGGTGTTTGCGTTTGGCACGGTCGTTCTGTTGAGATGGGCCAACGCAAGAAGTCTCATGACTAATTCCAAGCTCGCAGAAGTAAGGAGTCATGTACATGAAATCTGTTCCATTGTCGCTACGGAAGATTTGTAATTTGGTGTCAAATTGGCGTTCGGCAAGGGCAGTAAAATCTCATATGGTTTGTGAGACATGTTGCTTAGTCGGGAGTATGGCCACATTCATAAATCATATACTAAAATCCGGTTAAGGTACGGTAACTCAACACCATTTCTCTTGATGCAATAGCATTTTGGATCTTCATGGATGGAGCATAACTGGCGAAAGCAATTGATTAATCCGATAGATCTATGATGTAGAACAACTTTCCTACTTATAAAAACTTGATTTTTGATGTAGCTGAAATATTTAGGTCTCCCCTTGTCATTTTCATCGATTTCATTCATGAGAGATGCGGGTGATGATGCCTCATTTCCACGAGAAAGATTTACAAGTATAAAACCCTTTCTTGAATTATCCGAACCACCCTTCCTCTATATTTCTGCTGACTTCCAGTTCGCATAGCCAGAAAGTTGACCTGGTTTTCTCACCAATTTGAGTTTGTACTTTTCAAAACTGGACTTCCCTTTCACTGTCCAGTATTCAGATACAACGTACAACCTGTCGAATATGTAAATTTTCTTCTTTTGTTATCATAGGGCTCTTCTTCTCCTCTGATCAGTCTAACCTCATTCCTTTTCTTTTGAATTATTTCCAATGCAAGGTTCGCTTTTACAAGTTTCTGATCAATAGTCTGCTCATTCTTATCCATTCCACTATGCCCGGTATATACCAAAATTTTGATTTCTTCTGTTTCATCATTGTACTGTCATGATGTAATGAAATTCATAGTTAGAGGGCCTTCTGTTGCTCCGTCTTTAATAGTCAGATAGTTGATGTTGATGACCTTGTGAAGCCCAACTAGACACATCTCCCTCCAGTAGTAGAAGATATCGCCTACTATTAGTGGTGTTGTTGTTACAATTAGTGGTGATGTTGTTAGCATGATTGAATACTGTATTTTTCAGATCTATTTTATTAGTTTTTAAAAAATCGATCCAAAATATTTGGTTAAAAAGTTTGTCTTGTTTATAAAGCGTTATTTTTAATTATTTTTTCATTATTACTTAGTACAATGGTGTTATTGGAATTCAGATATGAACATATTATTATGCAGCTTAATGACTATAGGCGGTTTAAATATTGACAAACATAGATTGAAATTTTATCCTTTACTGTTTTTTTTTTCAGAATATAATTATCATTTTTAATCTTCTATATGTTATTGAAGTTAAGATATATTATATATAATATGTATATAATATTTTGTATATATATTTTTACAACAAGCAATTGGTAAAACTCTTCACGAATACATAATTATTTCATTCATCAATATCTTAATTTTTCTTCTTTTTCAAGACATGTTCTATTTACTATTTTCTTTCTTGTACTCAATGCCCTTTATTATGATCATTAATTGCATATATTTAGTTTTTCATACCAATTTATTTTCCTAATCAAATTTTATGCTGGTATGATGGTAATAAACTTTCCATCATTGTTTTGACATGACTTTTTTGTTGCAATAGATAAACCATGGTGTCCAGCTGAGGCTGAATCGCTCAAAAGTGTTAACGATGATCATAATCAGACCGAAGACACATCATCACCAACTCCTCTAATGGACACACCTCTTCTAATGGATAGACCATTTATAGACTCTGATGGTATCAGTGATGAAACCCAGAAGACAACAACATTTCTTTTTGTGATGACCACACCACTTCTAATGAACAGATCATTTACAGAATCAAGTGGTGCTAGTGATGAAACCCAGAACTCAACAACACTTCTTCCTCCGATGGTCACACCACTTCAAACCATTATACCATTCGAACACTCCAACAAAGACTATTTGGATTCTGATGCTGGTCCTGATACTGGTCTTATCAAAAAAGGACATGGTCGGCCAAAGGGTTCGAAAAACGTGAAGGTAAGTGTGAACAAGCAGAAAACTTATGCTCCCAACAACAAGGTGGTTACATCAAACCTCGGGGATAACAAAAGCAGAAAGAGAAACTGGAAACCAAAAGGTGGCTGATTCGGTTCTGATGGGGTTTGAATCGATCACCCAAATTGCTACAATTAGTGAGTGATGTTGTTACAATGCTTTTCTCGTAGTCTAGTTGTCATAACTGACGTCTAAACCGAATCAGCCGCCTCTTGGTTTCCAATTTCTCTCTCCACTTCTGTTATCCCTGAGTTGAATTTTGGGTTTGATGGAACCACCTTGCTGTTGGGAGCATAAATTTTCTGCTTTTTCACGCTTACCTTCAGGTGTTTTGAACCTTTTGGCCGACTATGTTGTCTTTTGATAAGACCAGTACTAGGACCAGCATCATAAGCCAAATTGTCTTTGTTGGAGTCTTTGAATGGTATGATGATTTGAAATGGTGTGACCATTAGAGAAAAAGGTGTTGTTGAGTTCTGGATTTTATCTCTGGCACCACCTGATTCTGTAAATGGTCTATTCACTAGAAGTGGTGTGACCATCACAGGAGGAGATGTTGTTGTCTTATGGGTTCCATCACTGATACCATCAGATTCTGTAAATGGTCTATTCATTAGAAGTGCTGTGTCCATTAGAGGAGTTGGTGTTGATGTGTCTTCGGTCTTATTATGATCATCGTTAATACTTTTGAGCGGTTCAGCTTCAACTGGACACCACATACTATCTATTGCAACAAAAAAATAAAGTCATGTAAAAAAATGGTGAAATCAAAACAACATAAAATTTAATGAGAAAAAAAACTGAATATGAAAAACTAAGTATATGCAATGAATGATTATAATAAAGAACATCGAATACAAGAAACAAAATAGTAAATAGAACACATCTTGAAAAAACAGAAAAATTAAGGCATAAAATAACTAAACAAGTATGTATATTGCAAAGAGTTTTACTAATTGCTGATAACATTTTGAAGGTTGTATAAAATATATCTTAATTAACTTCAATAACATATAGAAGATAAGAAATGGTAATTAGAGTCTAAAAAAACAGTAGAGGAGAAATGTTCAGTCTATGTTTTTTCAATAGTAAACCACATATTGTCATTAAACTGCATAATAATATGTTTAGATCTGAGTTCCAATGAACACCATTGTATTAAGAAATAGGCCTGTTTTTTATTTACAAAAAAATTGAAATGAATGAAAAATATAATTAAAATAAGGCTCCATAAACAAAATGAGCTTTTAATCAAATATTTTGGATCGACTTTAAAAAAAAATCATAAATAGATCTGAAAACTACAATATTGAATCATACTTTAAAAATTCAGATAAATAGAAGTATACATCAACTTGAACCCGACCACGAACAAAAACGTATGATTTAATTATAAAAAAAACAAGAAAGAAATAAAGCATACGCTAATCGCAACACGTCAAAGTTCCCACAAACCCAGCAGAAAATATAAGATACTCGGGTTATGTTTGGTGGGATTCATGGACTATATATATATAGATATATATCAAAGACGTAAAAAAATAAACTGACGCATACCTTTGGAAGAACAAGAAATGAAAATTATGAATGGGAAGTGATTGAATAACAATATATAACGATCTTCTTTTTTTTATATATATATATATATATATATATATATATATATAACGATCTTCGGTATTTGGTAGCGTAGACAAAAGTAAAAAGAAGAACTCTATTTAAATTGCACTTCATAAGCATCACATGTTGTTGTTTACATAAAAACTAGGCCGTTCAATCAAGCGTAATATATCTTCACCGTCAAACATTAAAAATAAAAAGCTGTAGATCTTTTCTATCCATTCACTGTATATAGCTAAGATATTCATACTATTCCTTAATGCTTTTACCAGTTTTCGTCTAAAATATTGATTAACATAAATATAAAAAAAATCTTTTTCTTCCAAATTTATAATATTTTCTATATCTATAATTATTTCACATTCATACTATCCTTTAATGCTTTTACCAGTTTTTGCCTATAATATTAATTAACATAAATATATAAAAAAATCTTTTTCTTCCAAATTTATAATATTTTCTACATATCTATAATTATTTCTATTTTTGAAAATTTTGAATGGTTTGAAATAAATATACTAAAAATATCAAATAATATGAGTTGTATTTATATTTTAATCTTCTGAATATTATTTTCATAAAAAATTATGAAACTTATCTCCTCAACATGCATACTCAATGTCTTCTCAACACGCATACTTTAAAATGTAAAAAAATGTATTACCTAGTTTGTACAACAGTTATAAGTGAAATTTCTTCATCTGTTTTTTAGCTAACTTTAGTTCAGGTAACACATGACATGAAATCTGACCCTAACTATGGATATTTCAAAAAGTATCATTGTATTATAAATACTTAAGCCAGCTCAGAAATTGATTTGATCATCTTGAATTTCAATGAAGTAAAGCAGAAGGAGCAGAGATCTACAAAAAAGTATCATTCTATTATAAATGTTTAACATATGCGAGCCAAATAACATATAATGATTTGAGCATCTTGAAAATCAATGAAGAAAAGCAAAAGGAGCAGAGATATTAATAAATTTGTTATATCAATTAAGAAGATATAAAACAAAATTAACTCCTTATGAGTAAAGTCAAGAAACGAGTCAGTATCATATTCAATTATGTATACCATTTTTATCAATGGGAAGAGTATCTTATCTCCAATGGAGATTAATATTCTCAGCCTCCTCAAACCGCATGAGCACCATAACAATCTTAACAGTAGATAACCCTGGAAAAAAATACGAAACCTTCAGTGTTAGTAGTAATAATCAAGGTCATGGTGATGATTTTGATGCATCAAATTATTATCAGAGTAGTAAGCATCAATTTGAGGGTCAAGATCATGACATGATGCGTGCTATATTTACTGATGCATTTCATGAAACACATGCTGATATTGTTGAGGAACCCAATGTAGATGCTAAACGCTTTTATGACATGTTAAACACTACAAAATAGCCACTCTACGAGGGATGTAGAGAAGGACTGTCTAAATTGTCATTAGCAGCTAGGATGATGACAATAAAGCCTGATCATAATCTAGCTGAAGTTTGCACGAATGATTGTGCAGGTCTTATTAAAAAGTATTTGCCGGAGGATAATTTGGCAGCCAAAACATACTATGAGATACAAAAGTTCGTTTTTAGTCTTGGATTACCTTCGGAGATGATAGATGTATGTGTTGATAAATGTATGTATTTCTGAAGAGATGATGATAAGCTGCAGAAATGTTGATTTTGCCACAAACCGAGATATAAGCCGCAAACTTCTGGGCATAGTAAGATATCGTACCAACAGATGTGGTATCTTCCTATAACTGATAAGTTAAAACGACTTTATCAATCTGAAAAGACAGGTGCATCAATGAGACGACATGCAGAACATTCACAAACAGATGAGAAAATGACTCACCCGTTAGATGCAAAATCGTGGAAACACTTTAACACCTTACATCCAGACTTTGCTAAATCTAAGAGGAATGTCTATCTTAGTCTTTGCACTGACGAATTTAGTCCATTCGGTATGTCTGGTAGGAAATATTTGTTATGACCAGTAATCCTATGCCTTATAACCTTCCTCTAGATATGTGCCTGCAAAGGAAATTTTTGTTTCTCGGTATCTTAGTTCATGGTCCATATCACTCGATGCAGGCCCTTGATGTGTTTTTTCAACCACTCATACATGAGTTCAACCAGTTGTGGCATAACAGAGTTCAAACAGATGAAAGTTCGAGAGGCAAAAATTTTACAATGCAGACGGTGTTTATGTGGACAATAAGCGACTTCCCTGTATATGAAATGCTATCAGGTTGGACTATGCACGGGATACTATCTTGTCCTTATTGTCTCGATAGGACTGATGCATTTCATCTTAAACATGGTCGGAAAACATATATATATATATTACAAAAAATAGATTTGGAGCACGAGAAAATCCAAAAAAACGAAACAATGGCCGATTACGTGATTTTGAAGATCTTTCATTACTTTGAACTCTGAATTTTCGGACTAAAGATCAGTTTGGGTTTTCATTAATTGTCATAGAGGTCAAAATTGCAGATCATCGTCAAAATCAGTAAGAATAATTTAATAAACCCTAATCTAACTAAATCTTGATTGAATCAACAGAATGTGTGGCCTTTTAAAAAAAAAGATACACCAAATCAAGTTAGGTATGAATAAATTGAGATTTGAGAGTTTAAAGAGATCACTTACTAAATGCTGTTGTTTCAGGCCTGGGCGGATTACGGGCTTCGGACCAGAACCTCCTAGAACTCTAAAAAAAAAAAAGATCACTTACTCTATTTTAAACAAAAAATAGCTAAGAACCCCCCTTAAAAACTCCCATTGATCATGGTCTAATATGTATCATCATAAGTCACAATAAGTCAATTTGATCCATGAGTAAAAGAAGTGATTGAAATTTGGAGTTGTACCATTAGAGACATATGACTCGATTAGTTAGAACTCTGTGGTGTATCCTAGCTTGTTACATTACATGTGTCCTCAGTGCAAGGGTTCTTGATGACTTGGTCTGAATTTGGTAAACTCGTAACGGATAATGTTCTTATTAAATTAAATAAATCTAAAGTCTCAGGAAGTAGAATAAATCAATCTTAATGAACACAGAGTACTAGTCGTTCCATTTAAAAACTTAACCATAACTATTTACAAGAAATAACTCGAGCTTAATAATGATGTTACAAAAAAAAAAGCGAGCTTAATGAGTACTACTTCTCTGTTTCATGAAATATATAAGTTTTCTGAACAAGGCAAGTTATTGAATTTAATTAATACTATGGAGTATATAAACAAGGAGGGAATAACACATCATAAACTTTTGGGTTACAAAAAGAAACTTTTAGGTTACTTACAGATCAAGGAAACTTGTTTCTTATACAATTGTACCGATCAATGGAGATTTATTCCAACAAAAACCACTGAAGATATCTCAAAAAGCCGTAAACTAACAGATTTCCCCAGCCGTCGGAGTCAATGATGGAAAATCCAATCTTGTCGAGAACACCGCCGTTAAAACTCGGCTTGACGTCGCCTAGTAGCTTGCGGTTGTCCTTGTCCTCGAGTTTGTCAGTGAACCACCCGTAATTTCTGTCCAGCGATCTTGTACTTGTATCATCCGCTATCGTCAAGAACTTCTCCCAGTTTTTGTACACGACTTGCCATGTCATCCTCACGCTCTTCTCACCGGCAGTGATCCCGGAGCTGCTCACGTCGGCTTCGATTAGGAACTTGTCGTTAGGACCAAACTCGAGGTCTTTCCCCTTTTTGAGAACGGATGCTTTCTTTGTTTCCGTTGACACGTGGACGATGAAGCTGAGATCCGACATGGATATCTTGATTTCAGCAGGAAGTTGATGATTCTTGCGGCGGCGTTTTGCGTCGGTTTCAACGGTGGAGACAAGGTGTTTGTAGGAGATGAGTTCCGTGTTTTCCAAGGAAAAATCGTAGGGAGAAGATGGTTTTGTGGACCGTGCGGTTATGAGAGACTTCCATAGATTCTCCAAGGAGAAACACTTTAGCAACGTGGTTGAGACGCAAGAAGCGACCGCGAGAGTTTTGGGCTCCATGTAAAGGCCAAGAAGGCTTAGTGCCTCCCAAGACGGAGTGTGCTGCTCATGCTCGTCGTTGTCTTCTTCTTTATGCATCGCCATAAGCACGGCGGCTTTTTCTTGAGTGATCTCATCGTTGTCGCTTTTGCGTTTCAGAGGGTTTTGTTTCACGGCGGCGTGTAGAGAATATTAGCTAGGATGACTTAACGATTTTCTTATCTAAGTCTGGTGAATCTAAAACCTTAAAGAACACGGAACACAATTTTGGTCACCCTGAGTTCACCGTAAAAGGCTACGTCTCAGGGGAGGGAGACTCAGTCCCTCAACTGCTTTCACTATCGATCGAAGTTACAGGACTTAACACAGGTTCTTTCTTGTTACAGGATCGATCTACTTTGAGCTTTACAAGAAAGAGATTAGGAAGCGAATCCTCAAGAGAAAGCTGGGAAGAAGAAGACCTCGATGACGGAATCGATCTTCTTCCTTAGATCAATGGCGCGATCTCTCTATCTGCTTCTCTAAGCTCGTCGTTCTTCGGTATTGCTCTCTCTCTCCTTGAACTTTTTCTGTTCGAGACGACGATCATAATCCGTTGTAACAAACCTTATCCGACTTAATCTCTCTGCAGGCTTGGAACTCTTTTTGGGCCATTCCTGATCACTACTGGCCCAGCTGCAAATTAGTCGGACCTGGGCCGTTAAGCCCACTCGTTGAATGTAGCCAATTAGACCTCACAAACTCCACCTTTGGCTTCAGACAACTCCCGACAAAGTAGCTGAACCCTAATCCTGTCTCTTCTTCGATAATGAGCTCCGATGCGACTTCTCCAAACCATCGCCGCATCTCCGGCCTTGTCAAACGACGCCGAGGGGAAGAGCACATACAGGTAACACCTTAAAGACTCTTAATCTGAGGTTCACACCTTTTTATAAGAGCTTATTCCTGATTGTGAACTCTTCTTGTGAGGAATCGCTGAGAAAAACCCAGATCCACTTCCTCTCTGCAGCTACCCTCTGAACAAACTTCAGCACTTCCGCTGCCTAGACCAAACTCAGGTAATTCTCAAAAAACCCAAATTTGTACACTCTCGCTGTTATCCTCTGATTCGAGATATACCAAAAGAAAACAACTGATTATTCCCTGATATTCTCAGCTCAGACGCTCCACCTGAAGCTAGAGACTCTTCATCTCCGCTTCATAAGCTCCACGGGTAACTCATTCACCATTCAATTCTTTTAGATTTTACTGCCAATTTTACAGGGAGAAAGAACTAACCTTAAGTTCACATATTTCTTCCTTCCGCGAGAGGTCCATTTGGCAGTGGAGTTACCCGGAGCCTTCAAGCTACTAAGCGATGTTAAGGAGATCGCAGCAGAGCTGAAACTTAGGCCCAGGTAAGGCTTTAGTTAAAAAATCTGCTGGATTCCTGCTTGTATGAATCTTGAATAGAGTAACATCACCTTGTGCAACTATATCCCTTATATGATGATACTTAGTAGCAACATGCTTCGTCCGTTCGTGATACACAGAGTTCTTTGCAAGCGCCAATGCACTTTGTGAATCACAATGGATTTTAATACTTCCTTGTGAAAAACCCAATTCATCGCAAATGCCTTTTAACCAAATGGCCTCTTTCACGGTTGAAGAAAGAGCCATGTACTCAGCTTCAGTTGTTGAAAGGGCCACCACAGACTGTAAATTTGATCTCCAACAAACTGTATTTCCCCAAACTTTGAAAACATAACCTGTCACAGATCTCCTTCTATCCAAATCTGTAGCATAGTCAGAATCACAGTACCCTTTAACACTGAAACTTGAACCTTTAACAAACGTGAGATTAACCTTTGATGCACCCCTCAAATATCTCAAAACCCACTTAACTGCTGCCCAGTGCTCTCGACCTGGTTTTGACATAAACCTGCTAATAACACCCACAGCATAAGCTAAATCTGGTCTTGAACCAATCATGGCGTACATAAGGCTTCCCACTGCACTTGCATAGGGAATCCTTTCCATATGCTCAGCCTCTACCTTCAATTCTGTCTTGGTCAAACTTTTTAGCTTGAAATGTGATGCTATAGAAGTAGACACCGACTTTGATTCTTTCATTCCAAAACTCTTCAAGACCTTCTCAATGTAGTTTCTCTTGCGATAGAATCAATAATCCCTTCTGTCTATCCCTTTGAATGTCCATACCCAGAATTCTTGATGCTTTTCCCAAGTCTTTCATCTCAAATTCCCTGCTTAAGCTGTCCTTGATCTTTCTAATCTCTGATTTATTCCCTGAAGCTATAAGCATGTCGTCAACATATAGAAGAAGATAGATGGCTTTATCTGTCTTTATGTTTTTCATATAAACACAAGGATCGAAGCTGCTTCTCAAAAAACTTTCCCCCTTCATGAAACTGTCAAATTTTAGATTCCATTGTCTAGGTGACTGTTTCAATCTATATAGGGATTTCCTCAGAAGACACACCCTATTTTCTTCTCCCTTCTTAATGAATCCTTCTGGCTGACTCATCAATATCCTCTCATCCAAATTTCCATGGAGAAAAGCTGTTTTGACATCAAGCTGCTCCAGTTCATAGTCTAAATTCACCACCAAAGACAACATTATTCTGATGGACACATGTTTCACAACAGGTGAAAAGATTTCATTAAAATCCACTCCCTCCTTTTGTGAAAACCCCTTTGCCACAAGCCTTGCCTTATATCTCTGTTTTTCCACGCCTGGAATTCCTGGCTTAAGTTTAAAAATCCACTTGCACCCAACCAGCTTCTGTTTATCGGGCTTATCAATCAAATCCCAAGTTTGATTCTTTTCAAGTGAATCCATTTCCTCTTTAGCAGCATTATTCCAGTGTTTCCACTTCTTACTCCTTTTTGCTTCCTCAAAAGATCTCGGTTCATCAGTCTCTATATCTTCGGCAACAGATAGAGCATATGCCACAAAATCTGAGTCTTCGAATCTGGAAGGAGGCCTGATATTCTGTCTCCTACTTCTGTCACGCGCAAGAAGATATCCTTCTAGAGACTGACTGTTCTCTGTCTCGACTTCCTCATTAAAAAAGTTAATCCTTCATCACTTTCATTTTCTGATCCTTCGGAATCACTAGAGCCTTCTAAGTTCTCTGACTCAGACTGGGAAGCAGATTCTCCACCTTGAGATGAAGTCTCACCGTGTTCATAACTTGGTCCCTGAATAAGCTGCGTATGAAATTTCACTTTCTTATCGGACTTCTTCCTTATTTGTCTTTCACTGGAATTTTCAAGAGTTTCGCCTGTAGAAGATAATGTATCCTTGTAGATCTCATCTTCCCTGAATACCACGTTTCTGCTAGTAGTACATTTCCCATCCTTTGGCATCCAAACTCTATATCCCTTGACACCAAATGGGTATCCCAGAAAAACACCTTTTTCAGCTCTTGGACTTGTCTTTTCCTGGATGGTATGAACGTATGCTGAGCAACCAAACCTCCTTAGATGTGACAACTCTGGCTTATGTCCTGACCACACCTCCTCAGGAAGTTTAAACTCTAGAGTGGAGTTAGGTGTTCTGTTAATCAGGTATACCGCTGTAGAAGTAGCCTCAGCCCAGAACTCTTGTCCTAAACCAGTTTCTGCAAGCATACTTCTAACTTTGTCCATAATAGTTCTGTTCATCCTTTCTGACACACCATTTTGCTGTGGGGTGTAAGTGCATGTCCTGTGGCGCTTTATCCCAGATTTCTTACACAAATCATCGAACTGTGCATTACAAAATTCTAGACCATTGTCAGTGCGCAGGCACTTTATCTTTTTCTCCGTATGACTCTCCACAGCCTCTTTCCATTCCTTGAACTTATGAAATGCTTCATCCTTAGTCCTTAGGAAGTAGACCCACACTTTCTTGGAGTAATCATCTATAAAACTGATAAAGTATTTACATCCTCCCAAGCTCTCTGGTGTTGAAGGAGATCCCCACAAGTCTGAATGGACATACTCAAGAATTCCTTTTGTTGTGTGTTTGGCTGATGGAAAACTTTGTTTATGTGATTTCCCTAGAACACAGGTCTCACAGAAATCCATCTCCCCAATCTCAGCTTTTGGCAAATATCCTTCACGGGCAAGAACCCCCATATTTTTAGAGCTCATGTGGCCAAGTCTAGAATGCCATAGGGAGGTCATTCTGTTCTTGGCATCTACGAGGTTTACCTCTGCCTTTCTCACCGTACCCTCAAGGTAATAAAGGCCGTCATTGTATTTTCCAGAAATTACCTTTTCACCATCTTTGTAGAAAGTCACTGTGAACCCTTCTCCTTCATATTTGCATCCTGACTTTTCTAGCATTCCGTAGGAGATAAGGTTTCTGCTCATGTTTGGCATATACCTCACGTCGGTGAGAATTACCTCAGTTCCATCTGGATTAGTGATTTTTATCTTTCCCACTCCTTTGACAACACTGTGTGTATTGTTTGCCATCAGAACCTTTCCTCCATCGACTTCTTTAAAGTCAAACAGTAGCTCCTTATCAGGTGTAATATGAAAAGTGCAACCTGAGTCCATTACCCACTCATGTTTCGAGTGATTAACGCTGGCTGTAAGAACGAGAGGCTGCTTCACCTCAGAAACTACATTCGCTGAAGACTCTGCACTCTTCTGTTTCCCTTTGTTCGGACATTCTCTCTTCCAATGTCCATCTTTACCACAGATGAAACATTCTGATTTACCCTCCTTATTTGTTCTGGTCTTGGATTTCGACCTGCCATCACGACTCTTTGATTTTCTGGGTCTCTTGGAGTTCTTTCCGTTTCCATTCTCTGCCCTTTTCTCAGGTCTCCCACGAGATTCAACATACAGTCCTTCTGAAGCCGGTTTGTTCTTATTTAGCAGACCCTTCTGCCTTAATTCAGCTTCCTTTGAATAGGCAGCAACAACAACTTCATCAACCGTAATAGTATATTTTCCACTGCCGTATTGGAGAATATGAACTAAGGGTTCATATGCTGCTGGGAGTCCAGAGAGAAGTTGGATGGCCTGGTCTTCTTCTGAGATGGTAATCTTTAGACTGTTTAGGTCTTGAACCAGCTTAAGGAAATTATCCACATTCTCTTCTATGGATTTATTTTCTTCCATCTTATAACAGGCAAACTGCTTCTTCAGATAAATTCTGTTGGGGAGTGACTTAGTCTGATATATCCTTTCAAGTGCTTTCCACTGTCCAAGTGCAGTTGGTTCATGCATAATCTTCCTCAGGATCTGGTCGCTGAGACAAGTTCCAAGCAGGCTTCTAACCCTTAGGTCCTTCGCTGCTTTCTTGTCATCCACTTTCTTCTCCGACGCATCAGCTTTTGCGTCTTCACCAAAAGGATTTTCTACTGGATCAGCATAAACCGTGAAGTTCTCCTCTAATACTGGAAGCAGACCCTGAATGTCCAGCTGTCCCAGCATCTTGTATTTCCACATGCCAAAATCCCCTTTCCCATCAAATTTATCCATTTCAAATTTGCCTTGAGTTGGTTCCATCTTGATCGATGTATTGCTTCCTTTTCAGGTCACGAGATAAAAGATGAGAATGCACCAAGAGTAAAGCAACACAGATCACAACTTCGCTCAAATTCAACTCGCCACAATGGCGATGGCCAGAACAGGAAACTGGTTCAAACAAATCTCACAAAAGATCTACTCCTAGAACCAGTTCAAGATAAGTTCTTCGTTTCTGTTCTTAGATTCACCACTCCTCAATCCTAGCAAGTCAACCTGGATTGCTCTGATACCACTTGTAGAGAATATTAGCTAGGATGACTTAACGATTTTCTTATCTAAGTCTGGTGAATCTAAAACCTTAAAGAACACGGAACACAATTTTGGTCACCCTGAGTTCACCGTAAAAGGCTACGTCTCAGGGGAGGGAGACTCAGTCCCTCAACTGCTTTCACTATCGATCGAAGTTACAGGACTTAACACAGGTTCTTTCTTGTTACAGGATCGATCTACTTTGAGCTTTACAAGAAAGAGATTAGGAAGCGAATCCTCAAGAGAAAGCTGGGAAGATGAAGACCTCGATGACGGAATCGATCTTCTTCCTTAGATCAATGGCGCGATCTCTCTATCTGCTTCTCTAAGCTCGTCGTTCTTCAGTATTGCTCTCTCTCTCCTTGAACTTTTTCTGTTCGAGACGACGATCATAATCCGTTGTAACAAACCTTATCCGACTTAATCTCTCTGCAGGCTTGGAACTCTTTTTGGGCCATTCCTGATCACTACTGGCCCAGCTGCAAATTAGTCGGACCTGGGCCGTTAAGCCCACTCGTTGAATGTAGCCAATTAGACCTCACACGGCGGAAGAGGACAAAACTCGTGCAACAGCGACAGAGGTAGAGGGAGACATGAGGACGTTTTCTGATATTTGTCTATTTCAGTTGTTTGATTTTTGGAGTGGGTTCTAGGTTATTGAGGATCCATATAAATAGCTATTTCCTAATTCAAAAGGAATAAGGAAAACACGTTGAAAATAAATTCTAAATGGTGATGTTTTTTTATAAATACACTCAAAATACATTAAATCTTGCTAAATATTTTATGTTTTGATATCTTTGAAAACCAATTCATTTATTTATGTGATATGCCATCTATATACTTATTTGTGTAGGGATTTGCTTACGTGTCGTGTTTACAGCGAATTTCACCGATTTTCGCTTATATGTCAGCTCCAGAATGAATTTTGGCCGTTAAAAGACCGTTTAGCTCTATTTTCCAATTACGTGTCAATTTTTGATTGGTACTCATGTGATGACATGTAAAAAACAACTTAAAACAAACCAAACTAAATTATTGTGGTTTAATGCTTAATTTCGCTGTCAAAACAAATTGTTTTTAAAATAAGATTAAATCAAAATTAAAAAAAAAACAATTTAATTAAAAAAAGGAATTTACCATTTTTAATGTCTTCAAAAATGTTTAGATAAAAAAAAATATTTCCATTTCTAATATCTTCAAAAACGTTTTTATAAAAATAAATTAAAAAGACAAAAAAAAAATTCCATTTCTAATATCTTCAAAAATGTTTTTAAAAACAACTTAAAACAAACCGAACTAAATTATTGTGGTTTAATGTTTAATTTCACTGTCAAAACAAATCGTTTTTAAAATAAGATTAAACCAAAATTTTGAAAAAAAAATTAATTAAAAAAAGGAATTTACCATTTCTAATGTCTTCAAAAACGTTTAGATAAAAAAAACATTTCCATTTCTAATATCTTCAAAAACGTTTTTATAAAAATAAATTAAAAAGAAAAAAAAAATTTCCATTTCAAAAATGTTTTTGTAAAAATAAATTAAAAAAAGAAATTTACCATTTTTAATATCTTCGAAATAGTTCTATTTCTAATATCTTCAAAAACATTTTTATAAAAATAAATTAAAAAGAAAAAAAATTTCCATTTCTAAGAGCATCTCCAGCGGTTATACTGTGTTTGGGGATGTTAACATTTTTTTATTAATATTTCACTAAAGATGGAACAGTGATGTATTTGGTGTCCATCAGCGAATTTAATTTTGTTCACAGAAGTGGGCTTCTCGCTGAAATAAAAAAAATAACATGCGGCCAATACAATACCGACACGTCGCCCATAAACCCCTTATTTCAGTATGTTAGCTAAACGACCGTATGTTAAGTTTTGGACTTGCTTTTATATTTTTTAAAGCTTGGTGCATATGTAACTGTGCCAACAACCTCTCATAAACTTCAATGGAGGTGCTCTAATATCTTCAAAAATGTTTTTATAAAAATAAATTTTTAAAAAAAAGAAATTTACCATTTCTAATATCTTCGAAATAATCAAAAGACCTAACTAAAAAGTTAACAAAAATCTAGGCAAAGATTTCTTATGGTTTAGTATAAATATAAGCAACCTCTCAAGTTTTTAATCACAACTTTCACAATTGCTAAACCTCTTTTTTCTTTTTCATTCTAACCAAAAATTCATAGAGTCATCTTGTTTTTAAAAACAAGTATTAACATATATTATGTCTATGATTTCTTTTTAAAAAAGTCTTTTTCAAATTCTTATGTTTCTCAAAATAACTACTTATTTGTGTAGTGATTTCCTTAAGTGTCGCGCTCACAGCTAATTTCACCGTCTTTCGCTTACGTGTCAGCTCCAGAATGAGTTTTGGTCGCAAAAAGACTGTTTAGCTCCATTTTCCAATTACATGTCATTTTTAATTAGTTTTTAACTGATGATGTGTAAAAAAATAATTTAAAACAAACCGGTCTAAATTATAATAGTTTAATGCTTAATTTTGCTGTCAAATTAAACCGTTTGTAAACTTTTATAAAACCGAAATTTAGAAAAAAAATAAAAATGTTTTTTAAAAAGAAAAGAAAAGAAATCTTCTATATATCTTAGGTGTTTACCATTTCTTATGTTTCCAAAATTTAGAAAAAATTTAACAAAAATGTTAAAATAAAAATGGAATCTATTTAAAAAGTAATGAAATGTTGTTTCAAAAACCAAAAAAAAAAAAACTGAAATTGAAAAAAAACCTCTAACAAAATTTTTTTTCTAAAAAAAAAATATATATATCTAACTAATGGAATGATGGTATTTGTATTGTTTAAAACAAATAAAATAGTGATCAAAATCGAATAAGTTCATACGGTATTTCAAAAAATTATGTGTAAAATATATAGAACAGTGATCAAAAGATCTCAAAACTATTTAAACTAAATTATTTGGATTTTTTTATGTTTTTATTTACTCTCTTCTATTTTATACTGTTTTCACGATCATGTTTTCCAACATTAAAATGCAAAGAAATCTAACAAACAAATATATTCAAAAATAAAAAAACAAATGAATCCAAACAACTATTAAATTTTCAAACAATCAAATGGAAATTATATTAGTCCGCAAAGCGCAGAAATGTTAACTAGTATCTAAATATATAAAAGTTTATAAATATCAGTTTAAAAAATAAAAATCCAACATTTAAAAATTTTGGTTTTGGTAAATTCTTCGAATCCTCCCGTATTTCTTTCTCTTGAGTTTGACCAAAGCTGGACATTCCTTTTTCATTGTCCGTTCAGCTTTTTTTTTTGGGGCGGTTCAGGTTTGAGTATATGTGAATGACTAATGGTATTCTTTGTATATATCTAAATAAAAATACGATTTGAAAAAAAAAGCTGGTTTATTTAATTTAACATTCGGTTGGGGTGCATAATATTCGGATTCACTTGGAGTTATTTGGTATACAAATTTCTAGTACATATATAAATAATAATCAAGACAACTTATGTTACAAGCCTGAATCCTAATTAGAGAAAGCCACATAAAATTTGGGTTAACGAAGTTAACAATGTCACCTGATTTAACCACTTTTATGTGTGGTGATTAAGGTGGTGACTGGGGCTTTTGATGCTATTTGGAATCCTAATGAATTGCCACAGAGCAGGTGCAGAAAATGAAACATGCATGCTTTTACAAAGTATAGTTTTGAACTAAAATCTCTAAAATCCAATCACATACCAGGAGAAATCTCGAGGAACTTCACAAGAGATGGAATCGTTTCCATTCTTATCTCTCGATTGAAGGCCCAGCTTGGCTTCAAGAAGGTATTACGCATGAAGCGGGAAAAAGCATCTGAAGTTCGACTCATGCTGGTGAAGAGATGGCTTTTAAAATGAGGTTTTTTACTTGTTTTTTTTTTTTTTGTAGCATCTTTAAGTCCTTCCTTTAGGCCTCGATGCGATTTATCTTTGTTTTTATTGCTATAACGTTTATTCTCCTTTGATAATAGTGTATTTATTTATATGTTTATGCATAACCCTGTCTAATTTAGGGAATTTATTACTCTGATATTATACTTTTTCACTATATATAGTAGATAAAGTCTACTCATCCCACAACAACACTCCAAATTTTACACTTCATGCATACACCCAGTGCCGGCTTAGAGGGTGTGCTAAAAGTAATTTAGTGAACCATTGCAACTCTTGAGAAAATGGTTATTCTCCAAACATTGTAACTCTTGAGAAAATGGTTATCCTCTAAACATTGTAACTTTTGAGAATATGGTTATTCTCTAAACATTGCGATTTTTGAAAATATGGTTATTCTCCAAACATTGCAACTCTTCAGGATATGGTTATTATCCAAACATTGCAACTCTTGAGAATATGATTATTTTAAACCATTCCAACTGTTGGGATTATAGTTATTTTGAACCATTACAACTATTTTATGTATAGTTTTAGGGACGAGTTTTATAACGATGGGCCAGATTTGTATTTGAATCGATCGAGTATAGAAATGTATTGAAGAAATTAGACTTTTATTGAATTAATTGGAGATGAATACAGGATTTCTCGAAGAGAAAGTGTACAAAAAGATACCTGTAATTTTAGAGTTTTTCGGGAGGAAAGATGTCTATTCTTCATATGTTGCGAGCTCTTTTTATACTTCTCTTCAGAATTCAAACTGCCGCTTTCATGAGCCGTTTTCTCATGTGGCTCGTATTCGTTGAAACCGTTGTATCAAATCTCTTCCAAATTTTGTAAAATTAAAATTTTTAGAGTAAAATATAGTGTAAACAATTGGAGATACCCTAACAATAAAATGCAAGACTAACCTTTCGTCAAGAAATATAATATCCTTTTAGTGATGCTAGTCTTTTTAAAGTATACTTTTTGGAAATTGATCAAACTATTGAGCCTGTTAGATAATTTACAAGCCGGACACAAATTCGCTCTATAAGTTTAGGAGCTAGTGCCACATGATGATTCGGAGCTAGTGCCACAAATTCTCTTTCTCCCCCAACAAATTGAACAAACAAATTGGGAAAATTGGAAATGAAGGATACTTTATCTATAATTGTGTGCTTCTACACCTTTAATTTTGTAGGGAAAAGTGGAAATAAAAGACTTTTTATTCACTCTTGTCCATCTACACCGTAGTAACTCATTTTTGGAATTAAACACTATATTAATATAAATCCAAGTACACACCCTCTTTAGATTATTAAATATATTTTATATATTATTGTTACAAATAATTATAAATCCAGTGTACTTCTCAGAGATCAGAGATGTGAAAAAGAAGACACAAATAATTACCCCTTCTCTTCTTTCATTATTCCACCAAACAAAAAAAAACATATAAAGACACAATTTTTGAGTCTATGAATGTTTAAATATAATTTTAGTAGTTGAAATTTATATCGAAGTGAAAAAACAAAAAGTTAATTTTTTGTTTTTGAAATGTCTATATACTATCTACGAAAGTGGATATATACGCCCAAAGATGCTGAGGGATCGTTGACTGAAGACTTCAAAAACGGATTGGAAATATTCATGTACCAGGCCGGCCTTATGCAAACTGTAATTGAAAGCGGCAAAATGTATTGTCCTTGTGTGAAATGCAAAAATAGGATACATATTCCTATTGATACTGTCTAGCAGCATTTATTGAATAGAGGGTTCATGCTGCAATACTTTATTTGGTATCAGCATGAAGAGGGATATGCTCAAAGTAGTTGTCAGATGGCTGCACGGAGTAGTAGTAATCATCAAGAACATGGAGATTTTGAAGCGTCAAATGATTATCAAAGTAGTCAAGTTCAGGGTGAAGATCAGGATATGATGCATGATAAGGTTACTGATGCATTTCATGAAACACATGCTGATATTGTTAAGGAGTCCAATGTAGATGCGAAACGCTTTTATGATATGTTAACACACAGCACAACAGCCTCTTTACGAGGGATGTAGAGAAGGTTTATCTAAATTATCATTAGCAGCTCGGATGATGACAATAAAAACTGATCACAATCTATCTGAAGTTTGCATGAACGATTGGGCAAATCTTATTAAAGAGTATTTGCCATATGATAATTTGGCTGCTGAAACGTATTATGAAATTCAGAAGTTGGTTTTTAGTCTTGGATTGCCTTCTGAGATGATTGATGTATGTGTTGATAATTGTATGCTTTTTTGGAGAGATGATGAGAAGCTTCAAGAATGCCGTTTCTGCCGAAAGCCAAGATATAGACCGCAAATTGCTGGGTGTAAGAAGATTTTGTACCAACGAATGTGGTATCTTCCTATAACTGATAGATTAAAAAGACTATATCAATCTGAAAGGACAGCTGCATCGATGAGATGGCATGCAGAACATTCACAAACAGATGGCAAAATGCCTCACCATTCTGACGGGAAATCTTGGAAACATTTTAACACCGTACATCCAGACTTTTCTATATCTAAGAGAAATATTTATCTTGGTCTTTGCATTGACGGGTTTAGTCCATTTGGTATGTCTGGTAGGCAATATTTTTTATGGCCTGTGATCCTTACGCCATATAACCTTCCTCCAGATATGTGCATGCAAATTGAGTTTTTGTTTCTAAGTATCTTAGTCCCTGGTCCAAATCACCCGAAACGGGCCCTTGATGTGTTTTTTCAGCCACTCATACATGAGTTAAACCAGTTGTGGTATGTCGGAGTACGAACATATGATTGTTCGAGTGGTAAAAACTTTACGATGCAAGCGGTGCTTATGTGGACAATAAGCGACTTCCCGTCATACGGAATGCTATCAGGTTGAACAACACATAGGAGGTTATCATGTCCTTATTGTCTTGATAAGACTGATGCATTTCAGCTTAAACATGGTCGGAAAACCTGTTGGATTGATTGTCACCGTCGGTTTTTGCCACCAAACCATCAATATAGAAGAAACAGGCGTTTGTTTATAAAGAAGAAATTGGTTCGCCTCCCCCCACCAGTGTACCTAATAGGGGTAGATCTTGAAGCGCAAATAGATCCTTGGGGTGGACTTGAAACGGTCCCTCGAGGGGAGGAAATTGGCACACTCCAGCGAATATGCCTGAAGGATATGGGGTTCATCATAATTGGCACAAAAAGTATATTTTGAGATCTGCCATACTGGAAAAATCATTTGCTGAGACATAATCTTGATATTATGCACATTGAGAAGACTTTTTTCGATAACATCATGCATACCGTATTGAATGTCCAAAGAAGAACCAAAGACAACATCAAATCACGGATGAACTTGCCTGATATATGTAATAGAATTGAGTTGCATATTGCGAGTAATGGAAAAGCACCAGTTCCAGTATATCGGTTGGGTGCAGAACAAAAAACAGCATTGTTTAATTGGGTATCATCAGCCGTGAAATTTCCTGATGGGTATGTATCTAATCTGGCTAAATCTATGGAGAAAGGACAAAAGTTTTCAGGGATGAAGAGTCATGATTGTCATGTGTTTATACAATGATTACTTTCTTTTGCGTTTGCTAAACTCCTACCAGGACATGTCCATGAGGCACTAGGAGGCATTGGAACTTTCTTTCGTGATTTAAGTACAAGGACGTTATCAGCAGATGTAATTGCACAACTTTCGACAAATATTTCAATACTGTTGTGCAATTTAGAGAAAATATTCCCACCTGCATTTTTTGATGTTATGGAACATTGACCTATATACTTCCCTCACGAAGCAGAGTTAGGAGGACCTGTTCAGTTTAGGTGGATGTATCTGTTTGAACGCTTTATGAAGCATTTAAAGGGTAAGGCTAAAAACTTAGCAAAAGTTGAAGGGTCTATCGTGGCAGGAAGTTTGATAGAAGAAACTTCTCATTTCACGTCTTACTATTTTGCTCCAAAGGTTTGTACACGGGCTCCAAGACGTTATGACGATGGGGGTGTAGGAAAAACTTACGCAGTAGAAGGTTTACCAGATATATTATCACCGATTGGACGTCTAAGTGGGAAACTAAAAGAAACTTGTTGGTCAAACGAAAATGACTACCACAATGCACATACATACATCCTTCTGAACTGCGACGAATTGGCTCCTTACGAGAGGTACTACAGGATTATATATATATATATATATATATATATATATATATATGATTATTGATTACCATATATGAATTGATGCAAAAAATATATTAATTAACAATGTGTTTTGCAGCACTTTTGTCAGTCAAGTCCGAGAATGCATTGACGGTGTTTCAGAAGATGAAATTAACAATTGGAAAGACTAACATTATGCATTGTGGTAAAAGGCTCAGGTCGATCATGATGACATGACATATGCAGTATGATTTCATGAGTTGCTCCATGGTCATATATCTAAGATAAATACTGCAGCTATGTATTTCACCCGTGGTTATGTTTTTCATACTTACAGTCATGGTACTCAACGGACAACTACCAACTATGGAGTTTGTGTACGAGATGAAGTGAAATTTTATGGGATCATAAAAGAGATAATTGAAGTGGAATACCCCGGATTAGTAAGGATGAAAACTGTTCTATTCAAATGTGATTGGTTTGATTCAACGGTGGGTCGTGGAGTGCGTATCAACAAATTCGGAGTGGTAGATATAAACGCCTCACGATGATACAATAAGTTTGAGCCTTTTATTCTTGCATCACAAGTAGAACAAGTCACATTTATTCCATATCCTCGAGTTCGAAGTACTGGAATTTCATGGTTGGCGGTTATTAAAGTTGCTCCAAGGGGTATAATTGATGGTGTAGATCTCCCGCCTATGCAACAAGATGATTGTGTAGACATTACTGAACCTGAGGTTGAAGAACGTGTTCTTTTAATTGATCCACATAATCGACAAGTTGAAGATCTCCATGGGGACGACACTGAAGATGTTGCTGATGAATTTGAAACAAGCAGTGATGAAGATGATGAGATTAAAGACGGCGAGGAAGATGATGAACACAATGACATATCCCCGGAAGACGTACTTGAATGCTAAACATAATATTGATCAGTTTTTCGACATCGTCTCATGCATTAAACGTAATTTTAAATGTTTTAGGCAGGGACATATTGTTAAATGTTATAAAATTAACTTTTTATTACTTACAATGTGTAAAAGTGAAAGGCAATCAAATTAATAAATTGTCAAATGTTTACTTTAGACAGGCATTAACTTTATTAGATTGATGCGTTTATGGTATGTATTGGTGCTTCTAACTTGTGTCGTGTCTGAGTGATCTAAGAGTGCTAACTATGACGAATCCAATGGTGGTGTCGAGCGACACCCTTTCCATAAACAGAAACCAAACATCAAAAATGATCTAACCCAACTTATTGCACATGGATTCGTTATAGTTAGCACTCTTAGATCACTCAGACACAAGTTAGAAGCACCAATACATACCATAAACGCATCAATCTAATAAAGTTCCAAAACAGAAAATGCTGAAAACTGACTCAAGAAAACAAAAGAAAATGAAAAAGAAAAGAGAGAAAAGTGCACCAGATAGACGAAAGAGTTAATCCTTATCGGATTAAGCAGCAGCTCTTGTATGTGGTCGTGAACGTGAACATGGGCGAGATGGGGGAAAACGACTGATTCCCACACAAACTTTATACTTTCCGAAAGTACATACACGAACTATTAACTCATGCTCATACCTACATGAAATATTAAAATACGGCTAATTCCACCAAAACCGTTAAACGGTGTTAGATTTCCATCAAAAATTAATGACGTGGCACACCGATTTGGTACAATATTTGAGTTGGTCAATTTTTTTTATAAATTTAATAGCCAAAACGACGTCGTTTTGGTAAGTTTTAAAAATAAAAAGTTCCACTTTTCTGCTATTTGAACCCACAACTTCAAAGTCACTTACCTAACAGTCTTACCAATTGAGCTAAAGAATATTTCTGGTTATACTATTCAAGTATTTTTATATATGTATTATACAGACATAACAATGTATTCTCTTTCCTCTACTTTTGACGCATCTGAATCAGTTTCTTTTCTTCTCTCCAAATCTCGTTCATGTCCAATCTTCCTGTACGTAATATAAAAAAATGATCCAGATTTTGGGTTTTCTCTATTGTTTCTGCAATCTGTATTTTTAATTGATTTTGGTTTTTT
>NW_006256901.1:3106004-3170987 GCF_000478725.1 Eutrema salsugineum | reverse complement strand
TTGATCTTTCAGTTAATTGTAACTATCAAGTATAGATCTGACCACAAAATTTGATTGTTCTGATTTAGACTAAACCAATTGCATAGAGAAAACAACTGTTGTTTCGCTCACCACCACAACGATCTATAAGAACAATATTTTTGATTTTTATTAAAATCTTCTCTCTTTTATCAGACAGACATTATTTATGTTTACATAAATATCTATATATTATATTTGATAATAGATTTCAAAATATTTTTTAGCTCAGTTGGTAGAGCGATAAGTATATGACTTTAAGATGTGGGTTTTAATCCCAGAAAAAGTTTTAGTTTTTAATTTTTACAATTATCAAAAGGACAACGTTTTATTGAATTAAAAAAAATTATACCAAATCGGTGTGTCACGTGTCAACTACGTCATTAATTTTTTACGGAAATCTAACACCGTTAACGGTTTTGGTGGATTTAGCCATATTTTAATATTTCATGTACGTATGGACATGGGTTAATAGTTTTTGTATGTACTTTCAGAAAGTACAAAGTTCGTGTGGAAATCGGCTGTTTTCCGGCGAGATGGTATAACGCACACACATCAAGAGAAAGTAGTATATGTTGTGTGATCATGTAGAAATGTTTCTGATTTGAGGAGGGTGCTACAGATTTCCACTCCGAGACCTCTGTGCGATATATGGGGTTTAGGAAGGACTACAAGAGAGTATCATGAAACTGAGTCGGAAGTACAAGAGAGTTTCACTTCTGACTCAGTTTCAGGATACTCTCTTTTAGTCCTTCCTGAACCCATATATCGCGCAGAGGTCTCGGAGTGGCAACCTGTAGTGCACTCCTCGAATCAAAAACGTAAGAGTGCTTTTCTGCGCATTTTTCTCAATCTCGTTCCTGTAATAAACACAGACTGTAGCCAAAAACTATCGAGCCAAATTAGGAAAGAGATCATACATCCTTTTAGCCATGGTACCTCAACCAATCTTCCCCATCAAACGCAGAAGTTCCTCGTCGATACCCAATCTCCTCATTGCTGCGACATCGAGGAACCTGGTGGGTTTCATCTCAACAGCCAACCATGCATTATAGAAGTGTGTCATAGTCGTTCCAAGTCTCAGAAATCTGTCTGTAGACACACTCATCACTCTTAGACACCTGCTCATGAATACCATCCCAGACTCTCCTAGAAACAATCTTTTGATCCTCTCTCTTGGGCCAAGGAGGCTTGATCTGCACAGCTGGAATCTCAGGAGAGGAATGAGGGGATGGAGATGGTGAGAAATCTGGCACTGCTGGTGCGGGAATTGCTCGTGGTGGTGCAGGGGCTGCCCGAGGGGCTGCTCGAAGATCTGAATCAGAAAACACATGATCCTCATGTGTGTTATCGAACCGAATATTGTAGCGGGTGCTGGATAGAATTCTCCTTACGAACTCTTGGTGTCATAGTGAACCATCAAACGCCTCTACACAATCACACAACATATAGTACTCTTTCGCTGATGGATCTGGTTGTGGGTTAGAGCTCGATGTTCTGTCTGTGTGTTGCTTCTTATGTGAGCACATCTACAGACAAAGACAAGGCAAGTGCAACAAAAATAAAATCCAAAAATCAGTCAAAAATGAAAATCGAAAATTAACGTTCAAGGACTAAACATCACCAGCAACAATCACCAGCATCACAATCATCAACAATCCGCCCTAAATCAGTTCTAGAACCATTCCAAAAGCCAATTTGCGAACCAATATCATCATCAATAATCAAAATTTCCAAAACTTGCTAACAAGCCTAAGAAAGTAAATAGGAGTGTCGAAAATCCACTATAACACCAAAATAGGCAAGAATCAACCATTAAAACGAGTTATAAGAGGCAAAATCAACATCCCAAACCTTAGTTCTCGAAATTGAAAAGAGAGATTTTTGAGGTTCATACCTTGTAGTTCGGAAAATTGTTGGAAGAAATAGAATGAGCACGAAATTCTAATGAGGTTAGACTTTAGAATCACTCAAATCCGTGAACAATTAAAGAAATTAGGTTTTTAGGGTGGTGTTCTTCGTGAATGTTGAGTAGGAGAAATGAGGAAGATGAAGGGTATCAGGGGTTTTAAAAGGGAATTTATCTGGATAAGTGGTGTCGACCGACACCCTGTCGCTCGACATCGACCTTTTGTGTCAGAAACTATTTCTCTTAAAATATATCTCCATTTAAAAAAAAAATACAAAAAATAATAATAATGAGTTGAAATGATGGTGTCCATCGATACCAATAGTGGTGTCGCTCGACACTGACATCTTCGCATCTGAATCACAAAAAACACAAAAATCAAGAACGAAAATCAAAAGAAAAAAAATAATTTATGTACAAATTTACCAATGGGTTGCCTCCCACCAAACTCTTATTTTAAATCATTAGCTTGACTTGGATAGACTATGCATCTGGTGGATCAGACAGTGGCAATGAATGCTTCTGTTAAAATCGTGTCATCTATGGTGGTTTGTAGGCATTGCACATGAGATTGACCAATCAATGTAGGAATACCGCTAGGATGGGATCTGTGTTTGGGCAGCTTTAACAGATTTCCTGCAATATCATCAATGGAAAAACCAAAAGCACTTTGACCACGCAGCCGCGGCGAACAACCCCTTGGTCTACCAAGGCTTGGCCGCGGGTCGGTTGATCACGATTGTGGCCAGCCTTTTTGCGGCCTACTTTTTTCTCTTCAGTTTCTGCTGGGCCGAGCAGTCAGGAACTGACCCTTTTTTTTTTGTTTTTCATTTTTAAAAAAATTTTTTTTGGTCTTTTTTTATTTATAAGAACACCTGAAACTAAGAAAAAACAAATTTAATGGAAAAACAAAGAAAACTTAAAGAAAAGACACATAAATAGGTTGTTTCCCATTAAGCGCTTTTGTTTTAAGTCGTTTAGCTTGACTTTTTGAGAAAAAAACATGCTTGAGGATAAGGTGCTCTTTTCAACGTACATTGAACATCCTTGAGCCTTATTGGTATACCTTCCTCTCCTTGTATTACTAACTTCTTTCCTTTCTCTTTCTGGCGGACTTTAACATTACTTAAGACTTCCTTAGTGCCTTCAATCAGCTTCCGGATTTGTTCTTCACTGGTCTTTGTTAAATCTGGTGGAACAATGATCTTGACTTTTGCAAAAGGCCTTGTCTTGAAGTTTGACATCTCTTTCGACTTATCTTTCTCTTTTGGCGGATTTCCTTTAAGTTTCTTCTTGTCGTCTTGGACTTCATCTCGGACAGTGGGATATAATTTTTTTCTGATCCACCTTCAAAAGACAACATTCCGGTTTTCATGATCTATGACCGCACCAACAAGTGCTAAGAAAGGGCGGCCAAAGATGAGTGGTCTCTCTTTGTCTCGGTCCATCTCAAAAACTTGGAAGTCTGCGGAAACAATCTTGTCTCCTACAAGGATTTGCAGGTCATGAATCGCCCTTTCAATGTATTTTTGAGATGAATCACCAAAGATCACTTTAACAGTTGACTTCATGAACGTCTTTATCCCTAGCTTCTCGGAAAATGTCTTGGATATGATGTTGACATTGGCTCCGGAATAGCATAGACAATATAAAAACTTGATCCCTAAAATGAAACAAGAGAAGGAAAAACATCCCAGATCATTGGCTTTGATAAGCTTTTAAAATGGGTGCTGGGATATCTTGAAAGGTGAAAGCTTGGTTACTTTAGTCTTGGTATCGACACTCTTGTAAAAAGGCACGAAAACTGAGGCCTCCTTGCATTCTTCGTCATTTTTTGCTTCATCTTTGGGCAATGTAGTTATAGCATTGTAGAACCTTTTCGGATTATTTTCAACTCTTCCTAGAAGAATTTCATTCTATCTCTTCTTTGAATCGGCTGTTTGGGCAACTTGAACGTCTAGCTTCTTGACATGAGTAGATACAGCTTCAAATTTTCTGTTTAGGTCATTGGACATACAATCGACTTAAACGTTTATATCCATGGTCAATTTCTCATTTGTCATGACAAGCTGCTGGATTAATTGCTCAAGTCTTCTGATTTGGGAATCTAGTTGATTTGTGGTAACACCTTGCTGTTGTCCATATTGATTGTTAAATCTTGTACCTTGGTAGTTGTAGGGCTGTCGCGGTTAGAAACCTCCATTTCCTGCATAATTTCCATTTTGAAACTTGTTCTGAAATGGTCTTTGTTGCTGCGGTATTGCTGATCTTGGGGGTTCTCCATGTTCAGATTACGGTAAGAGAGATTGTTGAAGTTGGCGTTGCGGAAGTTACTATTCAAAAACATTGTTGAAGCGGCTTGTATATGGTTCTTGTGCTCCAACATAATTGACTTATTCTTCTTGAAAAGATGGATTATTGTGATTTGTCTCACAATATCCTTCATCTTCCATGCCATTGGTGGCTTCACAAGCATGAACTGGGCGATTGTGGCTCTTGAAGAGTTGGTTCATCATGTTCTTCAGCTCGTTAATCTTAGTATCTGATCCAGTTGGTTCTGTTGAACGATCATACTCTGGAAAATCATTGCTATTAGCTTCAGCAAGATTCTCAATGAGGGCTCTTCCTTGTGCTATCGTCTTTTCTCTGAAATCTCCATTGCTGATTGTGTCAAGTGAAAGCTTGTACTTTGGCTGCAATCCTCTATAGAATATGCTTAGCAAACTTGAGCCGGGAAATCCGTGGTGTGGACAATCCCGCTCATACTCCTTAAAACGCTCACAAGCTTCATAAAAAGACTCGACCGGACCGTGCTAGAAACTTTGAATTTTGTTTTTGGTTCGACCTTGACTTAGTATAAAAGTGATTCAGAAAAGTAGTTTTTTGCATTCTTCCCAATTAGTGATCAATCTTGCAGGCAAAGATTTTAACCAACGGTGAGCTTTAGCACTTAATGAAAAAGGGAAAAACAAACATTTCAGATAATCTGCGGGAACTTGGTTAGTTCGCATCATGCTGAAATCTCTTAAAAAGGTTCAATGTGATCCATTGGGTGCTCGACTCCATGGAGTTGGTTTTGTTTCACCAAAGTTGATGATCTGTGGCTTGACTTTAAACTTGTTCCAGTTCAGGAAAGGTACTTGAGTCAAAGATTGATTCTGAAAATTTTGAGTTGGTGCGTCAAAGTCAGCTATGACGCGGGTTTGGGCTTGTCTCCTTTGTTGATTCGCGGGCTGAATGGGATGGTTGTTGCATCCATTGGGCTGCACGCCGCAGTTTTTGTTGTCGGCTGCATTCCTTGGTGCTACAACATCAGCACGTTCTTGTCTTCTCTGGTCATTGGCCTTGCAGTTTTGAGGGTTTTGTGGATGGACTTGGTTTCCATCATCATCGGCGGTTGATCATCTCCCTCCTGATCATCCTCTCGGTCATCGCCATGATCAAAGTCGTCATGGCCGTCGTTTTGGTCATCAAGGTGGCAGTTTAAAGGATCTCCAAGATGGTCTTGTTCATCGGCCATTCTTAACAGTCTCTAAGTCTTCAAAGTTCTCTCTCGAGTCTGTCAATCTCGTCTAGAAGTGGCACGGTTGCTGCAAACTTGCACCTAGTAATCATGCACCTTTAAAACACAAAGAAAAACAAAAAAAAAGGAAAGAGATGTCAAAATTTTTAAAAGGAACTAGAGATCAAAGTGTCTAGAACAGATATTATAACAAGAAAATCAACAGGCAACATATCAATTGATTCCAGCAACGGCGCCAAAAACTTGATGTGAGGTATGGGTGTTTCCTAACAAATTTTATACTAAAATAAAATAATGAGGCTGCAAGTGCACAGTTGATCGGTTGTGTACTTAGGGGTCGAATCCATAGGGATTTGTGTGCCTAGTGTTTTCCTACAATTCCTAAATTTATGTCTAGACTAATCTGGTTTGAAGAGGTTTTGTGTGTCACGATCTAAACTAAGAAAATTAGGCAAATGAAAACTATCTAAGAAAGCAAGTAAATATCAAGATTGTAAAGCAATAATAAAAGACGATGGGCTTTCAGGAATTCTCTAGAGGATGTAATCGGTTTCAAACAGCTAAGCTTTTAGATTGGGTTTTTTTTTGGGTGATAAGAATATCTAAGGGTTCTAAAGCTAGAGTACAGGAGTATGACTACGTTACTTTCGTGATCATAACCAACTGCCACGTACGACCCTGACCAGTAGCTTTCGTCTCTGGCCCCGGTAACAGGTGTACGCAATAACTTGCACAAGACTCGTCTATACTCAGGATTCACCCATAGGCAGCATTTGTCTCCTATGACAGAATCGCTCGTTTCATTCTATGTCAGAAACAGAATGAAAACTATCGCAACACTAAGTACCTAGATCAGACACTAGATGATCAACCAAGCATACATGCCTTAAAAACAAGAATAAACGAAGAATATAAATAAAATCACAATTTTAAAAACCTACACGTCTTAATCGATTATGAGAGCCCCTACCCTATGCACAACAAGGGATCTACTCAGACATAGATGAGCACGACATCATCATGGGTTTTAATGAAAGAAATAAAAACATTAAAGAAAAAAAGATGAAGAAAAGCTTCTCTATTGTTGGATCCAAGGTTGAGAAATATTCTCTACAAATCGATAAAAATGGCTAAGGAAATTGTCTCTATCTAAAGCAAGAAAAAGATATCTAAAAATAACCTAGAAGACAAGTATTATAGTCTTCAATACTACAGGACTTCAAGGACTTCAGAATTAAGGTCGGGGTTAACTTGGGCTTTGAAAATGGGTTTCTTAGGACCGAGGTTAGCCTGCCGCGATCGTATGAAGCGTGACCGTGGGGAATGGCTGCTTGGCTGCGGTCATGCTATGCTGGCCGCATTGGATGGAGGTCTGGCCGCAGTCACAAAGCTCCGAGGTAGCTTCATTCGCCTTTGGGGCAATTGGAATATCTTGAGATCCAACCATTCGAATGTCGTAAACAAATTGGACGTGAAAGCTGGTTGAGTCTTCTATTAAGTGTCTAGTTTTGGGAATGATCAGACGGTGAGAAGGTCTTCGTTTATTCTTGAGAGTTCTAATGGTTTGAATTTATCCAAAAGTGCTAATTAGTTCTAATTTGCACATTTTTCTCCTATGTTACCTAAAAAGGTTTTTAAAATCCAAAAAACATAGAAATCATTTGAAAATCTTTGAAAACGGAGTAAAAGCATCAGGATTTTCTTCCTCCAGTAACAGCATCAGGATTTTCTTCCTCCTATGTTTCCTGCAATACCTGATTACCGATAGCGTCTTATGTGACTTCCACATCTTCCTTTGCATATCCATCTGACAGGTCTTTAGCTCCTTCACCCATTTGCAACTCTTTCAATGGCTCTTCCTCTACAAATTCAGTTTTTGAGTTAAGCACTGAATCTCTACCACTTGTCTACTCTCCTCTTCTCTCTTTTCCTCGACTTTGAGAAAATCAACTCCATTTACCTCAGAAGCTGAAAGGTCATGCAAAGGAGGCTCTTCTTCAATGGAAACTTCTTTGTTTTCCTCAAGCTTATCTCCTGAAATCGAATCCTTTTCCTCAAGCGGAAAAGAGAAGTGGTTGCTTTCTGATTACAATCACTTATAGAATCCAATCTTGGAGGGTCACTTGAATTGAAAAAAACATTGCCCTGTTCAACATAAGAACCAAGAGACTCCATTTCCTTCTCAACATCCTTTAAATCATCAAAACTGTTTTGATCACATCCCGAGGAAGACCACATTGAGATATGGTACTTCAGAAACTAGTAATAAGTACCTGAGAAGCCAAACTGTCCACCTCCACAAGAATTGTTTCCAATTTACGATAGATTTTATCATACCATGCTCTTCCTATAGATTTTGTATTCATAGCTCACTCACACAACGAGAATACTACTGTAAAAGAAGAACCAAATCCCAAATAAATACCTTTGTGAAAAAGATCATCATAATCATAGATTCCAAACACAAATGATAACAGGATGGTTTTAATATAAGAAGCTGAAAAGCAATATCTCAAATTCGAAACAATTTATATACAAAGATACTTTATCAGATAAAGATGATGAAAACCTAAGAAAAAAAAGAAAGAATCTTAGCAGTTTGATCTGAAAATGGTTGGAGCTTTTATTGTTACAAAATACCAGACAATTCTAGTGAATTCGTGACAAAGACGACAACAAAGAAAAAAATAACTCTTATGCCAAATTACATGAAGGAAGAAAGCCAGAAAGAAGAAAAAAGACAAATATAAATGAAAGAAAAAAACCCTAATTCCCAACCCTAATTAAAGCAGTATAAATGAAAACCATCAAGCAAAGAAAAGAGAGAAGAACAATCAGAGTCTTTTTTTTTCCTCTCTAGTCTTCTTCTCTTTTAGCCTAAGCGGATTTGGTCGAATGGTTGTTGGACTGTGTGGGATGTTACTCAATTCCACCTGGTTTCAATCCCTATGAGAAACTAAAAACACATTTATTAGGGAAGTCTGGGTTTGGATCAAATGCCCATACAATTTACCTGGTAGTTCGGTAACAGGCGATCCAGCCACTTCCTGACATTAGTCGGAAGACATTTCAAACTCGATATAGGTAGTACCCATTTGGATCTCATGAATTTCATGGCCCGTTGACCCGAGCCTGCTCGATGCTCATGATGTCCATTGAACCATTGAAGCAGGACAATCAGTCCATACTATAGCACTTTGGTGCATTCCTACTAAAGCTAATAGGGTTTATAATATATATATATATATATATATAACAAAAAAAAATATTTATCTATTAGGTTATTTGGACCTGATTTGTAAGGATTGTTGGGCCGATTATTTACTTAAGCCATCTGAACTTAGTTAAATCAAAATGTGTGAAGAAAATTGGGCTATACTGGATTGGCGGAGCTCATTTTGGAGCTGGTGATCGTCGGGTCGGGTTGTAAAAAAAAAAAAAAAAATGTGTTACCATGTAGGACACTTTTGAGTTTATAATGTCCAAAACAGACACTTTTGAGTTTTAATTACCAAAAAAGATACTTTTCTACTATTTGGGCACTGAAAATACCTAAAAACCCATTTTCATTAACACACAATTACTCATCTATATTCTTTATTTATTTAATATTAAATTAAAATCACACATCCTCTATAATTGTTTGTTGTTATTTATCTATTATTTAAAAAATAATCGAATAACTATTTTGATAATATAAATTATATAATTTTTTCTTAATACTTTGATACCCATTTTATATTTTTTAACCTAAATTCTTTTGTCGTTTAGTGATAAACACATACGTATCCATATAATAGCGTTCACGTGGACACAAATATATAGATATCTATGCAGTTTTATATATATATATATATATATATGCATATCCACGTACATATAATACAGATGGATGTAACTATATAGATACACATGTATATTTATATGTGTATCCATATAGTTACATACATATAGGTGAGTCTCGTGTGATTTAGTGTGTGAAAGCTTATGAATTAAGATGGGTCCCGTGCGATTTAGTGTGTGGAAGCTAATGAGTGAATTTACGTTAGTCATGTATGTTTTAATATTTTTCTGTAGGTAAATAGAAGATAAAAGAAAAATGAGGACAAAAAAGTAAAATAATAGGAGCAAAGTAAAATAAGTGCCTCAATTCCAAAAAATTTTTTTTTTACATTACGCTTTGAAAAAATGTCTCTGTAGAGAATATTCTAAAAAAAAAGAAAAATAAGCCTTGAGTCTCCTTTGTTTCACGATTCCTTGAGAATCAGTTTCTTTGGAGAGATCCTTGCCGTTGTTGCCCACCTTCCTAGTTCTCCATGATTTCAAAATCAACGCTATCCAAAATCTCTATATAAACACACTTGAGTTTGACGTTCAAAGACTTCATAACCAAAAAAAAAAAAAAAAAAAAAAACTCTAGCAATCTCTCTCTGTTTTTTAAGTAAGTTCTTATTGAGAGTATTGTAGATCAGTAGTTTGTTAGCTCTGCGTTTCGAGTGCTTGTGAAACCGGATATCAGTGGTTGTATGTTGTGGCTCTTGAATCACAGATTCCTGTCACACTGCAGGAAATTCAAAAAGTTACGGAAAGTGATTCATCGTTTCGTCTTCACTCTTACCATAACGTCGTTTATTTTATCTCATATTTTAATCACATTTAATCCATAATGCTATTTTTACAGTTCTACAAGCACAACTGACAATAAAACAATCTGGGAAAAAATGTATAAACTAAAATGCTAACTAGTTTTATTTTATCATCGCCTTAAAAAAAATACAAAAAACAAAAACCACAACGCCCCAAAAACCAAAAAAAAAGTAAATAAAGCAATAGTAAAGTACAAGAAAAAGATAAAAAAAATCCAAAATCACCCAAAAGATTCACGATATTTGACAACCAGAGACAAATCTTCCAGTGGTTTACAATTTTATTTGATCAATGATACCTTATAAAGAAATATCAAAAATAACAGAAAAACAACCGCCACATCTAAAAAGTAATAATAATAATAATAATAATAATAATAATAATAATAATAATAATAATAATAATAATAATAATAATAATAATAATAATAATAATAATAATAATAATAATAATAATAATAATAACACGAAAGAATTGATAGAAAAAAAATGTCCAAAATCATCCAAAACAGCTTCGACATTTGACTGAATCACAGAGACAAATCTTACTGCTTCTTAGAAATCTTGGTCTTATCTTCTTCTTTTTGAGATATTCCATAATCATACCTTAGTTCAGTGTCTCATCATGAAAAACACAATGTGAATACATAATCCATGATTCTGTTCACACTCAATAGGCTGCTTGATTCTGTTCACACTTAGTAGGCTGCCACATCAAGTTCGGACTCTAATTACCATTTATAATCTTCTATATGTTATTGAAGTTAATTAAGATATTATATATATTTTACAGCCTTCAAAATGTTCCCAAACAATTGGTAAAACTCTTGGCGATATACATCTTTATTTAGTTAATCTATGTCTTAATTTTTCTGCTTTTTCAAGACGCGTTCTATTTACTATTTTTTTTCTTGTACTCGATGCTCTTTATTATGATCATTCATTGCATATACTTTGTTTTTCATATCCATTTTTTTCCTCATCAAATTTTATGCTGGTTTGATAGTAATAAATTTTTCATCATTGTTTTGATGTGACTTTTTTTGTTGCAATAGATAAACCGTGGTGTCCAGTTGAGGCTGAACCACTCAAAAGTTTTAACGATGATCATAATCAAACTGAAGACACATCATCACCAACTCCTCTAAGGGACACACCAATTCTAATGGATAGACCATTTACAGAATCTGATGGTATCAGTGATGAAACCCAGAAGATAACAACATCGCGTCCTGTGATGGTCACACCACTTCTAATGAATAGACCATTTACAGAATCGGGTGGTGCCAGTGATGAAATCCAGAACTCAACAACACCTCTTCCTCTTGATGGTCACACCACTTCAAACCATTATACCATTCAAAGACTCCAACAAAGACTATTTGGCTTCTGATGTTGGTCCTAGTACTGGTCTTATCAAAAGAGGTTGTAGTCGGCTAAAGGGTTTGAAAAACCTGAAGGTAAGCGTGAAGAAGCAGAAAATTTATGCTCCCAACAGCAAGGTAATTACATCAAACCCGAATTTTAACTCGGGGATAACAGAAGCAGAGAGAGAAACTGGAAACCAAGAGGTGACTGATTCAGTTCTGATGCAGTTTGAATTGATCACCCAAGTTCCTACAACTAGTGAGTGATGTTGTTAGCACGCTTTTCCCGTAGTCTAGTTGGTATAACCAATGTCTAACCGATCAAACCGCATCAGCCGGACTCACTCTTAGTGGATTTCGAGTTTCTCTCTCTGCTTCAGTTATCCCCGAGTTGAAATTTGGGTTTAATTTAACTACCTTGTTGTGGGAGCATAAGTTTTCTGCTTCTTAACGCTTACCTTCAATGTTTTCAAACCCTTTGGCCGACTACGTCCTCTTTTGATAAGACTAGTACTAGGAACAGCATCAGAAGCCAAATAGTCTTTGTTGGAGTCTTCAAATTGTATAATGGCCTGAAGTGGTGTGACCATCAGAGGAAGATGTGTTGTTGAGCTCTGGGTTTCATCACTAGCACCACCTGATTCTGTAAATGGTCCATTCATTAGAAGTGGTGTGACCATCACATAAAGAGATGTTGTTGTCTTATGGGTTTCATCACTGATATCATCAGATTCTGTAAATGGCATATCCATTAGAAGTGGTGTGTCCATTAGAGGAGCTGGTGATGGTGTGTCTTCGATCTGATTATGATCATCGTTAACACTTTTGAACGGTTCAACCTCAACTAGACACCATGGTTTATATATTGCAACAAAAAAAAGTTAAGTCAAAACAATGATGAAAAGTTTATTACCATCGAACCAGAATAAACTTTGATGAGAAAAAAATTAGATTTGTAAAACTTAGTATATGCAATGAATGATCATAATAAAGGACATCGAGTACAAGAAAAAAAATAGTAAATAGAACATGTCTTGAAAAAGCAAAAAAATTAAGATATAGATTAACTAAATAAGTATGTATATCTCCAAGAGTTTTACCAATTGCTTGTGAACATTTTGAAGGTTGTAAATATATATATATATATATATATATAGTTAACATCAATAATATATAGAAGATTATAAATGGTAATTAGAGTGAAAAAAACAGTAGAGGAGAAATATTCAATCTATGTTTTTGTCAATATTTAAACCGCATAGTGTCATCAAACTACATAGTAATATGTCCAGATCTGAATTCCAATGAACACCATTGTACTAAGAAATAGGTATGTTTTTTTTAAAAAAAAATTGAAATGAATGAAAAATACAATCAAAACTAACGCTCCATAAACAAGACGAACTTTTAATCAAATATTGTTTTTTAAAAAAAAAACTAATAAAATAGATTTGAAAGATATACTATTCAATCATACTTTAAAATTTCATATAAATAGAAGTATAATCTCAATTCGAACATTGAATACGAAAAAAACGCATGAAATAAGTATAAACAAAAAAGAAAGAAACCATACGTAGCGATAATGATTCATGGTATATATATCAAAAAAGCAAACAACAAATTGACACATACCTTTGGAAGAACGAAAAAAAATGAAAATTATGAATAGGAAGTGATTGAAGTAATAATATATAACGATCTTTAGTATTTGGTAGTGTCGTAGTGAGGACAAAAGTAAAGAGAAGAAGTCTATTTAAACTGCATTCATGAGCATCACTTGCTGTTTACATAACAAATAGGCCGTTAGATCAAGTGTAATATATCTTCACCGTCCAAATTCTAATAATAAAAAGCCGTAGGTTTTTTTTATATCTATTCATTGTATCTAGCTAAGACATTCATACTATCCCTTAATGCTTTTACCAGTTTTGCCTAAAATATTAATTATTATAAATGCAAAATATCTTAGTCTTCCAAATTTATAATATTTTCTACATATCTCTGATTATTTCCAATTTTTGAAATTTTAAATGGTTTGAAATAAATATGCCAAAAATATCAAATAATGTGAGTTGTATATTTGTATTTATATTCTTATCCTACAGATATTGTTATCATAAAGAATATATGAAACTTATCTTCTCAACACGCATACTTCATCTGCTTTTCAGCTAACTTTGGATCTGCATATATATAACACATGACATGAAATCTGACCCTAATTATGGAGATTTTAAAAAGTATCATTGTATTATAAATACTTAAGCTAGTTACAGAAATTGATTTGATCATCTTGAATTTCAATGAAGTAAAGCAGGAGCAGAGATCTACAAAAGTATCATTCTATTATAAATGTTTAACATATGCGAGCCAGCTACATGTATTGATTTGAGCATCTTGAAAATCAATAAAGAAAAGCAGAAGGAGCAGAGATATCAACAAATGTGTTATATCAGTTACGAACATATAAAATTAATTCCTCAAGGTAAAGTCAATAAACGAGTCAGTATCATATTCAATTATGTATACCATTTTTATCAATAGGAAGAGTATCGTATCTCCAATGGAGGTTAATATCCTCAGCCTCCTCAAACCACATGAGCACCATAACAATCTCAACAGTAGATAACCCTAGAAAAAATACATAACCTGCAGTGTTATATTTTCTCTTTAGAAGTTCAACATAAAGTACCCAGCAACACACTAATCAAATTTGACAAAAAACGAAGGAAAAATTTGCAGCAAAAGAATTGAACATAACCTTCTACAATACAGTTTCGAAGAAAGTTAATCAACAGTCAGTTGTTTTGTTTTAAGTAAATCAGTGTCTACACTAGTTTTGAAGCAAAAATTATTAAATCAAATAATAAGCCCTTTTATTTGAGGAGCTCTTGTGTAGGCGAGATATTGGAAGCAATATGTTATCTTTCCTCTTTGGTAAGATGCTCTCCTTTTTTTACTCGTCGATAAGAGTCAATACATGATCTTTCTGTCTCACTATTTCTTATGCTTAGCTACAATGCAAGTATTTCCATTTCCTTGAATATAATATAAACATCTTATTCTCTTAGGCAATGTTACATTCAGTTCATCAAAAAGGTCTACGACAAGAAAGGAGCAGGGTCAAAAGGAGACCACAAAGGCTTTTGAGTTTATTATGCTTAATTATATTGGTATCCTTACAAGCAAATTAAACATTAAGCCCAAAAAGATTGAAATGTTTAGCATGCAAGCCCAAAAAGGTCAAAATGGTTAGCTTAACATGGTCAAAGCACCCTGAAGTTGTTATCTAATTCTTGAATTAAGTGGCCATGAATGACTACTAAGAGGGGAAAATTGGCTTTTTCCGACATCAACTTTCGGAAAATGTTAAATGCATGCCTAAACATATGTATTAGCGTAAACATACTCAATTGTTAATAACAATTTGAATTTCATCCTTATTCTTTATTTTTTGTGCGAAAACCAGTTTTCGTCCAATTGCTGTTAACGATCCGTCAAATACATCTATGTGGCATCCACGTAAGCAGCAGTGTCGTTTTAGACTGTCGAAGATTAAAAAAATGACAAAAGAAGAACAAAAAGACATCAATTTTTCACCTCCATTTGAACACATTCATCGCTTCTTTCAGCAACAATGGCGACTCCTCTCCTTCACCAACTCCAAGCAAGCTGAAATTCTTCTGGAATATAGTGTCCTTGGAAGCAAATTTTGCTGCCCAAGCTAAAGCGAGCCTGTCGTTCTCACGTTTACCGACGAAGTAGTTGATTCCCAGAGCGATTAATAAACAGACGCAAGCGAAGCATCTTCGGATCTACATTCTCCGTCGCGTTTTCTGCAATCAACGGAGACTCTAGAGTCTGTGTTGTCGCTATCTTCACCGGCAATCCTTCGAACTCGTCTTCATACCAAAAATTGAACGACATTGAAGCAGAATTTACAGAATCGGTTTCAGGCTCGGGGTTTGATTCGGAGATGAGATCGGAGTTGGAGTCGTCAGAAGATGGTTCTGGATCGGGAAGTGAAGAGTGAGACTGAGTGATAGTAGGCGGAGGGAGAGAGTGGTGAAGGTCAGAGGAATTGTCAGACACATCGCCGTCTTCAGCATCAAATCCTTCGAATTGGGAAGATGAGAGACGCTGGTGAATGGAGAGGTAGAAGATGAGAGCAAAGGAGAAGAAGGAGAAAGATTGGCTCATTGTGGAGAAAATGAAATAAAGAAACAAAGATTCAGCGCAGAGATAAGGAAAATTGGCTTTTTCACTTCAACTTTCTAAAATTGTTCCGAGAAAGAAGAAAGACATATTTTTTTTCTTTCTAAATCACAATGTGGTTTTTTTTCAGCAAAACGATGTCGTTTGTGATTTTGTTTTTAAACTTCAACAGCCAAGAACGACATCATTGCTTATGTGGATGCCAAGTAGACAGTGTTTGACGGATCGTTAACAACAATTAGACAGAAATTGGTTTTTGCAAAAAAAATAAAGATTAAGGATGAAATTCAAATTATTATGACGATTAAGTATGTTTATGCTAATACATACGTTCAGGCACAAATTTAACATTTTCCGAAAATTGAGGTGGGAAAAAACCAATTTTCCTACTAAGAGGAGAGAAGATGTTATGTGGACATGAAATATATTTTTCCACTCCGTATGATTCGCCATAAATGGACTTTAAGGTCGAGGTTCTGGCAGGCCCGGTCTTGAAGGCAGGCAAGGGAGGTGACCGCCGCAGGCATTTACTCTAAAAGACAGACTTGTTAATTTTTTTTATTAAGATATATGCTATTAATTTATATAAATTCATAAGGTATAAAACTTATTGTTATGATTATTATTAGTTTGAATTATTATCAGTTTTTCAAATTAGATATCAGTTTTTGGGTTTAAATATTTATATAATCATTGTAATAATAAAAAACAATTATGTAGCTCTTGTAGTTGAATCAATGTTTATACTGATAAATACGTAAACAATCACAAAACAAAACAAAAAAGAAAACACAAAAAGGGAAAAAAAAAAACAAAAAAAGGAGAAATCTGTTGAGTAAATAGTTACCTTATCAAACAAAAACTAAGTTGGCCAGCAATGATAGTTTGAGGAGATCATGTGCGAATTTAGAGGCTTCCTTAAAGAATGGTGATGATCTCTTTATGGAACTGAAAATTCTCCTAGAACCAATACCAGATAATGTTCATAAGTCTATTGAAGTGATTGGTTTTTTAAAAACTGGAGGATTGTTGTCAAACACACAGAAATTGCTTATCGCATATTGTTGACCATTCCGGTATTGGTTGCCACTGCTGAAAGAAATTTCTCGAAGTTGAAGCTGATAAAGAATTATTTGTGCTCTACTATATCACAAGAGCGATTGAATGGGTTAGGTTTGTTATCAATTGAGACAGTATGGTTGAAAAACTCGACTACGACAATTTAATGAACGATTGCACGGAAAAATGCAAGAATATCTATAGTCAGCAATAAACTATATATTTTATTGGATTTTTTTCTTTTCTTACAAACTGTTTCTGGAGTTTGATTTTTTTATGAAGTTTTTGTATTATTTTTTTTTATTTTGAAAAAAATATAGAAAAAGGCATATTTGAAAAAATTAGCCGCAGGCATCCAAATTGATTGGTCCGTCGCTGGGTTCCGGTCGTTACGCTTTAGCCACTTAACTCACTGGTTTGAATGAGCCATTGGTTTTGGCGAGGTTGACTGATAATTCTCCATTTAATTTCCTTTGCCCTCTGACTGTTCATCTCGGTGAGCTTCAGGCTCGGTCCAATTCACATTTCTCTCTTAGTTGACCTCGTTTGACTTTTTGGACCCGCATAACCTTCTTACCGGTAAGTACCAGATTTTTTACCCCACAGTTTGAAAGAAATCCCATAAATACTAGGGGCTTGACTAGTTTAACCGCAGCGGTTGCGGTTGCGAGTGCGGGAGTTTGCGGAAGCGGACGATTGCGGTTTGAGCGTTATTCAGCTGTTTGTATGACTTGTTAAACTTTTTAAAGCGGATCTGTTTGCGGGACATTTTTGACTGGCAAACCAACGGTTGTTTTAGCGGTTAAACATAAAATTACTAAAATAAACATCATCTTATACTAATAAAAGTTGAAGGTATAAGCTTCTCAAGGTGTCCACATATGATACGATCCGAGGAGATCAACTCTGAAGATAAGGCAACAGGCGAATTGAGATCGTGACTGGGAGGGACAGATGCGATGATATTGGCGTGATGAAGCGATGGTGGCGCGATGAGAGATCGATGGAGGGAGATGGTGGTGTGATGCGGCGGATCGATGGTTTGAGATGGTGGTGGATGGATTCGTCGATGGATCGTGAGAGGGATGTGATGGTGATAGCAGAATCTCTTGTAAACAGATTAGTTTTAAGAGATTCGAATTTCAGAGTTTTTTTTTAGTTCTCAGAAATCGAAAAGAGAGAAGAACACGTTAAAAGTTTGATCAAAATTTTTCACTGAATATGACATAGGCGATTTTCTCTTTTTTATAGACTAAGAGAGAAAATCGCAGCCCTAATAACAAAACAACATGGAGTTTGAAATAAAACAACAAGAAGTTTAATTTGAAAATAAAACAGCGAGGCGTCCCTTCTAAACCTAAGAGGTGCGCCTAAACAACTAGTGCATAAGTCATTGTGACTTAGCACGTTATTACCCATTAGTAACAACTTCTAAGTAACTCGACGTAGCAATGATTTCTGCCTCGTTAAAAACCTTGGAGAAGAACCTCCTTGCCTTCCAAAATCCTCACCAAGGAAAAGAGTACAGAATCATCACCTAAGTTGCCTAGTCATTGTTACTGGGTTCTTCATTCTTCAAGATAGAGAAATCAAAGAGAGAAGAACACGTTAAAAGTCTGATCAAAATTCTTCACTGAATAACAAAATTATGCGATTTTCTCTCTTAAATAGACTTAGAGAGAAATCGCAGCCCTAAGAAATAAAAGTTGAAGGTATAAGCTTCTCAAGGTGTCCACATAGGATTTAAAAGAGCAATTTTATTGGTCCACATCACATTCATGATTAAGGAAAGTTTACAATTTCTAATATTATTACTGAATAAGAAAATTAAGAAAGTTTACAAATTATAATATTATTTTTAAATAAAATAATTTTGTAAAATAATCTTATTGGTCCATCTTAACATTGACAATTAAAATTTTATCCAATTCTATTATTATTATTAAAAAAATATTAAAGATGATTAAACTATAGATAAAATTGATATGAACAATAAAAAAACTAAAATAAATAGTTTTGAAATAGGAAAATTTTAAATTTAAATTAGATGTTTTAATTATATAAATAACTAAAAACAAAAAAGTATTAAAATTTATTTATATATGTATATATACATATTTAGATATTCCTACATTAGCATCCACAATTTTATATAACTATAATAAATTTATTTTTTTTAAATTATATGTGCAACAATTTCAACTAAAAAAACAAAAAATAGAGTTAAGTTTCACTAAAGAATGAATCATTACAACGTAAAAAAATCAACTTGACTATATATTTAACTATTAGTTAAACTAAAAAAATGATGAACAAAGCCACTACAAGCCTTTTAATATTGAAAAAGACCGTAAATCTCCAAAGCTTAGCCACCAGATTTGTGGAGAATGATAAATTTCAAGTAATCTAAAAAACATATCAAGTGATTGTTACCTGACACTTTTGAAAAACGAAGCACTGATGATAGCGAAAGAGATTCCGTCATTAAGGCAAAAGAAATTGAGGTATCCGAGAAAGATCTGTGGCATAACATGGCATCATATCTGATACGATCCAAGGTGATCTACTCTGAAGCAAGAGGCAATAGATGTGGCGATGTGGTGGATGGAATGCAGCGATGATGCGATGGAGTGGTGATGGTGGCTGGTGGATCGGATCGATGGTTTGTGATGGTGAGATGATCGATTGATAGTGTGGTGGTAGTGTGATAATCGAATTGATGATGATGAAGGATAGAAGAATCTCTTGTAAACAGATTAGTTTTTAAGAGATTCGAATTTCAGAGTTTTTTTTTAGTTCTCAGAAATCAAAGAGAGAAGAACACGTTAAAAGTTTGATCAAAATTCTTCACTGAATAACACTTATGCGATTTTCTCTCTTAAATAGACTTAGAGAGAAATCGCAGCCCTAAGAAATAAAAGTTGAAGGTATAAGCTTCTCAAGGTGTCCACATAGGATTTAAAAGAGCAATTTTATTGGTCCACATCACATTCATGATTAAGGAAAGTTTACAATTTCTAATATTATTACTGAATAAGAAAATTAAGAAAGTTTACAAATTATAATATTATTTTTAAATAAAATAATTTTGTAAAATAATCTTATTGGTCCATCTTAACATTGACAATTAAAATTTTATCCAATTCTATTATTATTATTAAAAAAATATTAAAGATGATTAAACTATAGATAAAATTGATATGAATAATAAAAAAACTAAAATAAATAGTTTTGAAATAGGAAAATTTTAAATTTAAATTAGATGTTTTAATTATATAAATAACTAAAAACAAAAAAGTATTAAAATTTATTTATATATGTATATATACATATTTAGATATTCCTACATTAGCATCCACAATTTTATATAATTATAATAAATTTATTTTTTTTAAATTATATGTGCAAAAATTTCAACTAAAAAAACAAAAAATAGAGTTAAGTTTCACTAAAGAATGAATCATTACAACGTAAAAAAATCAACTTGACTATATATTTAACTATTAGTTAAACTAAAAAAATGATGAACAAAGCCACTACAAGCCTTTTAATATTGAAAAAGACCGTAAATCTCCAAAGCTTAGCCACCAGATTTGTGGAGAATGATAAATTTCAAGTAATCCAAAAAACATATCAAGTGATTGTTACCTGACACTTTTGAAAAACGAAGCACTGATGATAGCGAAAGAGATTCCGTCATTAAGGCAAAAGAAATTGAGGTATCCGAGAAAGATCTGTGGCATAACATGGCATCATATCTGATACGATCCAAGGTGATCTACTCTGAAGCAAGAGGCAATAGATGTGGCGATGTGGTGGATGGAATGCAGCGATGATGCGATGGAGTGGTGATGGTGGCTGGTGGATCGGATCGATGGTTTGTGATGGTGAGATGATCGATTGATAGTGTGGTGGTAGTGTGATAATCGAATTGATGATGATGAAGGATAGAAGAATCTCTTGTAAACAGATTAGTTTTTAAGAGATTCGAATTTCAGAGTTTTTTTTTAGTTCTCAGAAATCAAAGAGAGAAGAACACGTTAAAAGTTTGATCAAAATTCTTCACTGAATAACACTTATGCGATTTTCTCTCTTAAATAGACTTAGAGAGAAATCGCAGCCCTAAGAAACAAACTACATGAAGTTTGAAATAAAAACAACAAGAAGTTTGATTTAAAAAATAAAACAGCGAGGCGTCCCTAAATTTCTAATTGGTGCGCCAAAATACTAAGTGCACAAGTCATTGTGACTTTGCACATTTTTACCCATTAGTAACAACTTCTAAGTAACTCGACGTAGCAATGATTTCTGCCTCGTTAAAAACCTTGGAGAAGAACCTCCTTGCCTTCCAAAATCTTCACCAAGGAAAAGAGTACAGAATCATCACCTAAGTTACCTAGTCATTGTTACTGGGTTCTTCATTCTTCAAGATAGAGATGTTGAAGATGTGAGCTCCAGCCTCCTGGTGATCGCTGTCCTCTGTGGCAATGAGTGCGTGAGCTTCCTTAGCCATCTCTCTAGCTCTGGAACGAGTGATCATGCCAGCTACCTCTGGTTCCTCCTCCTCTGAGCTGGTCACGATCATATCATCCTCTCCCTCTTGAAAAGGATTTGCCCTCAAATCTGAATCTGCAACAAAAGGAAGCAAGTCAGAAACATTGAAAGTATCAGAAACATCATACTTACCTTGAAGATCAATCTGATAGGCGTTGTTGTTGATTCTTTTGATGACTGCGAATGGTCCATCAACTCTGGGCATCAGCTTGTTCTTTCGCTCAGCTGGAAATCGCTCCTTCCTCAGATGGATCCACACCAGATCTCCTTCTTCGAAAATCAGTTCCTTTCGTCCTTTGTTGGCATGTTTCTCATACTGCTTTGTCTTCTTCTCGATGTTCTCCTTAGCCTTAGCATGTATTCTTCGGACCTGTTCAGCTTTCTCCTTGCCATTCAAACTGCATTTTCCACTTAAAGGCAAAGGGATCAAGTCTAGAGGTGATTGTGGATTAAACCCATATACAATTTCAAAAGGAGAAAAGAGAGTAGCAGAATGCTTACGTGATTGTAAGCAAACTCGACATGAGGCAGGCACTCTTCCCATGTCTTGAGGTTACTTTTCACCAAAGTCCTTAGAAGTGTGGACAACGTTCTATTCACCACCTCGGTCTGTCCATCGGTCTGAGGATGACACGTAGTTGAGAATGAGAGCTTTGTTCCCAGCTTAGCCCAAAGCGTTCGCCAAAAATGTCCTAAGAACTTCGTGTCTCGATCTGAAACGATAACCTGTGGCATTCCATGCAGTCTTACTACTTCCCTGAAAAACAAGTTAGCTACATTCACAGCATCATCTGTCTTGTGGCTAGCGATGAAGTGGGCCATCTTGCTAAACCTGTCAACAACTACAAAAATAGAATCTCTACCATTTCTGGTTCGAGGTAAGCCAACTACAAAATCCATAGAGATATTAGTCCAAGGTTGAGAAGGAATAGGCAAAGGAGTATACAAACCGTGAGGTTGAACTTTACTCTTAGCCATCTTACATACGGCACATCTAGAACAGATTTTCTCAACGTCTTTCTTCATGTTCGGCCAGTAGAAGTGCTCTTGTAGCCCAAGAAGTGTCTTTGTGACACCGAAATGTCCAGCTAATCCACCTCCATGAGCTTCTCGTACCAGTAACTCTCGAATAGATCCTCGTGGTATGCACAATCGGTTACTGAAGAACAAGTATCCATCCTGTCTATAAAATTTCTCACAGGCAAACTTATGACATTTGGCATAGCTCTCAGAAAAGTCAGTATCAGATTCATAAAAATCTATAATGTGTTCAAATCCAATCAACTTTGATGTTAAAGTCGAAATAAGAGTGTACCTCCGGGATAATGCGTCTGCGACCACATTATCTTTACCTTTTTTGTACTTAACAATGTAGGGGAATGTCTCAATGAACTCCATCCATCGCCCATGTTTTTTGTTAAGCTTCTGCTGACCCTTGAGGTGCTTTAGAGACTCGTGATCGGTATGAATGACGAATTCCTTAGGCCATAGGTAGTGTTGCCACGTCTGGAGAGCTCGAACCAATGCGTATAACTCCTTGTCATACGTGGGATAATTCAGCGTTGATCATCCTAACTTTTCGCTGAAGTAAGCGATGGGCTTCTTATCCTGCATAAGAACTGCTCCAATACCTACACCAGAAGCATCGCATTCAATCTCAAAAGTTTTAGTAAAGTCAGGAAGTACTAGTAAGGGCGAATTGATAAGCTTCTCTTTAAGGGCTGTAAAAGCCTGTTCTTGCGCCTCTCCCCACTTGAACCCCACGTCTTTCTTGATCACTTCTGTTAAGGGCGCGGTTATGGGGCTGAAATCACGAACAAAACGCCTGTAGAATCCTGCTAAGCCATGGAAACTTCGGACTTCTCCAATATTCTTAGGGGTTGGCCACTCCTTGATAGCTTTAATCTTCTCTTCATCTACTTTAACTCCTCCTGCACTTACTACAAAGCCTAAGAAAACAATTTCGTTAGTGCAGAATGAACATTTAGATAAATTAGCAAAGAGAGATTGAGAGCGAAGAACATCAAGAACCGATCTGATGTGATCTAGATGTTCTTCCAAACCTTTACTGTAGATGAGGATATCGTCGAAATAAACCACTACGAACACACCAATGAATGGTCTCAGGGCATGGTTCATTAATCTCATGAAGGTGCTGGGAGCATTGGTGAGACCAAACGGCATAACTAGCCACTCGTAGAGTCCTTGCTTTGTCTTGAACGCCGTCTTCCATTCATCCCCTTCCTTCATTCTGATCTGATGATACCCACTCTTCAAGTCTATCTTAGAGAAGATTGTCGATCCACATAGCTCATCCAGCATATCATCTAGTCTTGGAATCGGATGCCGATACTTCACAGTGATGTTGTTGATAGCTCGGCAGTCTACACACATCCTCCAGGAACCATCTTTCTTTGGCACCAACAGAACTGGAACCGCACATGGACTCAAGCTTTCTCGGATATGTCTCTTGCTCATCAGCTCTTCCACTTGCTTCTGCAGCTCCTTAGTCTCTACAGGATTGGTTCGGTATGCTGGCCTATTAGGTAAGGCTGATCCTGGTACCAAGTCAATCTGATGCTCTATCCCGCGAATGGGATGTAATCCTGGTGGAATTTCTACTGGAAAAACGTCCTGATATTCCTGCAAAATCTCAAACATAGCACTAGGAAGCTCCTGTGAAGGGTTAGTACTAACAAGGGATTCCTTGTACACAAACATAAAAGTAGTCATTTCAGGATCAAAGAGTTTAGAAAATTCACAGTGGTTTATGTAGAGGCTGTTGGCGACTTTCTCCTTCTCCTTGAGCTTCATCTGAATCTGATCTTGGTAAATCTCGGTAGGCGTGAGAGGTAGGAGGATAATTTTGCGACCTTTGAACTCGAATGAGTGCTTGTTGGTGTAACCGTCGTGTACCACCCTACGATCTGATTGCCACGGTCTGCCTAGCAACACATGACTCGAACCCATGGGAATGACGTCACATAGAATCTCATCTTCATACTTCCCAATAGATAGAGAAACCATAACTTGCTGAGATACGGTCAGGGCTCCACTGTCATTCAACCACTGAAGCTTATACGGTCTTGGATGAGGAATAGTCTTGAGCTGGAGCTTCTTAACCATCTCTTCGCTTGCAGCATTAGTACAACTTCCTCCATCTATGATCAGGCTGCAAACTTTTCCTTGAATGAAGCATCTCGTATGAAACAGGTTCTCTCGCTGACAAGTCTCTTCAGGTTGACTCTGAACACTCAAAGTCCTTCTGGCAACCAGCATCTCGCCCACGGCAGCAGCTTCTTCCTCTTCCTCTATTTCATATTCGGCCTCTGAGTCCTCTTGAGGAACTATCTCTCCTCCCTCTTGTAACAAGAAAACCTTCTTGTTCGGACAATCTCGAGAGTAATGTCCCATTCCTTGACATTTGAAACACCTCACGTTGCTGATAGAGGTACCACTTCTAGGTTTGAACTCAGCTTTAGCTTCTTCTTTAACTCCAGTAGAGAGTGGTTTGATGTCTCTGGAGTAAGCTGGTTTGCTGATCTCCTCAGGCTTAGGCACACTAGGCGTGAATGTGGACTTGAAATTTCGCCTCTTGACTTGAGATTCTACTAATTCAGCCTTATGCACCATCTCTTGTATATCTGTGAAATCCTGAAGTTCCACCTTGTCTTGAATTTCTCGGTTAAGTCCTCCAAGAAATCTCGACATTACCATCTCTTCTCCTTCTCGTAAATCTGCATGAATAAGCAAAGTTTCCAATTCCTGATAATAATCTCGAACAGATTTCGTACCTTGGACGAGGCGCCTAAGCTTGTTGAGTATTTCGCACTGATGATGGGCTGGAACGAATCTCTTCCTCATCTGTATAACAAGCTGATCCCAAGTAGTAATTGGAAGTTCTCTAAGGCGATTTCTGGTGACTCCCAACTGTTCCCACCATAGAAGCGCATACCCATGAAATTCTGACACTGCAATTTTCACCTTGTTGAGCTCGTAGGTTCCTTGGACCAGAAAATTAGACTCCATCTTCCTTTCCCAATCTAGATAAGCTTCGGGATCATTGGTTCCATGGAAAGGAGGATACTGGATTTTGATATGACGCAGCTGCTGACGTAGAGGATCATAATCTCGACCATGTCCTCGGCCTCGATCTCGTCTCACAGTTTCTCTGCTATGATCAGAAGCTTCGTCCTCCTCATAGTATTCTGGATCTGATTCCAGGGTAACTCGATGCCCAGCAATATATTCCTCTCGGCGGTGCTGACGATCTACCCTTGGGCCATCTCGTTCTGCACCAGTAGGATTCCTCCTCGGATTAAACGTAGTCTCTCTGCCCCCAATTTGGCTTCGGCTGGACTTAGCTTTAGTCCTGGCTTCGGAAGGTGTTGGGTGGCGTGGAAGTTTCCGGGAAGATCTTATGTGCCCTTTACCCTTTGCTAAGCGCATTGCTTCCGAAGGAGTTGGAGTTTGAGACGACTCTTCTCCACTTGCACTGAGGTCTTTGAGCAGATCATTCATCTTCGTCTCGAACTTGTCATTGAGTTGTTCGATTTGTTGTGTGAGCTGAGTTGCTATGGCTTGATTCGCTTCTTTAATTTGTTGAGACATTGCTCGGTTCAGAGCTTCCATCGCCTCAGCCGAAAGCTCCATGGTACCTGAAAAATTAAAAAAAAAAAAAAAAAAAAAAACTCGCAGTAACTTGTTCTAGAAGAAATCACAAAAACAGCAAAACTAAACTCATCATAAAAAAAAATTAAACGATCCCACGAAATCTAAAAACAAACTTAACAAAACTAATGAAATTTAACGAAATTTTTTTTTTTTTTTTTAAAACCCTAACGAACGAAAATACTAGACTCTCTTATCAAATCTAAACGAAACAGCCGAAAAATACAAAGATTCTTAAAGGCCTAAACGCAAACGACAACTCGAAGACTCCTAACGAATGCGAAACACGAAGACTATCAAAACCCTAGACACGATACGAAGCAATGAAACTAAAACTAACAAAATTTCGGACACCACACGACACAATGAATAAGCAGCAAAGACCAGATCGATGCAACCTAACGACGATATAGAAGTGATGCAGCGAAACAAACTAAAACGAACACGATCTAACAAATATCAAAAACAAAATGAATGATACGACTCGATAACTCTTAACAAACCTAACGAAAACGATAACGAAATAAACCCTAGACACGAAACAATAAGAATCGACCTGACAAGAATTCAAACGATGAAAGCAGAGATCGACACCAGCTAATCTAGGTTTAGAATCGAAAATTTCAAAGCACAGAGATTAGGGTTAGAGTTCGCTCAGCCTTTGGTTCAGAGTTGGCTCTGATACCACGTGATACGATCCAAGGTGATCTACTCTGAAGCAAGAGGCAATAGATGTGGCGATGTGGTGGATGGAATGCAGCGATGATGCGATGGAGTGGTGATGGTGGCTGGTGGATCGGATCGATGGTTTGTGATGGTGAGATGATCGATTGATAGTGTGGTGGTAGTGTGATAATCGAATTGATGATGATGAAGGATAGAAGAATCTCTTGTAAACAGATTAGTTTTTAAGAGATTGGAATTTCAGAGTTTTTTTTAGTTCTCAGAAATCAAAGAGAGAAGAACACGTTAAAAGTTTGATCAAAATTCTTCACTGAATAACACTTAGGCGATTTTCTCTCTTAAATAGACTTAGAGAGAAATCGCAGCCCTAAGAAACAAACTACATGAAGTTTGAAATAAAAACAACAAGAAGTTTGATTTAAAAAATAAAACAGCGAGGCGTCCCTAAATTCCTAAGTGGTGCGCCAAAATACTAAGTGCACAAGTCATTGTGACTTTGCACATTATTACTCATTAGTAACAACTTCTAAGTAACTCGACGTAGCAATGATTTCTGCCTCGTTAAAAACCTTGGAGAAGAACCTCTTTGCCTTCCAAAATCTTCACCAAGGAAAAGAGTACAGAATCATCACCTAAGTTACCTAGTCATTGTTACTGGGTTCTTCATTCTTCAAGATAGAGATGTTGAAGATGTGAGCTCCAGCCTCCTGGTGATCGCTGTCCTCTGTGGCAATGAGTGCGTGAGCCTCCTTAGCCATCTCTCTAGCTCTGGAACGAGTGATCATGCCAGCTACCTCTGGTTCCTCCTCCTCTGAGCTGGTCACGATCATATCAATATCTGACAAGGTTTTTACAGTACAACCTGAACCACAAATGTAACAATTAGTTGAATCAAGCAACATCATAATACATTCAGTAAGCCTCAAAACAAGGAGAAAAGACCAAAATTACTTGCAGCAATGGTATCTGAAAAGATTTTTGGAATAACATAGCATCTAACAAGGTTTTCACAACCCAACCTGACCACAAAGGTAAATATTAGCTGAATCAAGCAGCATCAGAATACATTCAGTAAGCCTCAAAACAAGGAGAAGAGACCGAAATTACTTGCCGCAACAGACCTCGTGTGTGATCTTCCAGCTTTAATTTTTAAATCTATTACTAATAAAACCTGAAGCTATTTGCCTGTAAGAGTGTCCACATAGAATTTAAAAGTTTAATTCTTAGTTCATATCAATATTTCAAAAATTTTAAAATTGTGTACGTATTGTTAACAAAAAATATATTTATAAAAAAATAAAAGTTGAAGCTATATGCCTCTAAGTACATCTACATAAAATATAAAATAATTTGTTTAGTCCACATCAATAATTAAAATTAAAATAAATTATAAATTATAAATAACATAGTTAATACAAATAATATAGAAAAATTTGTTAACTGAAATTATTATATTATTAATAACAGTTAATCTATATTATTTTCAAGGCATCTACATCAACATTTAAAAATTAAAAAAAACTTTCCAAATTCTAATATTATGGTTAAGATAAAAAATCAGCATTAATAAAAAAAAAAATCAATAGGACACTAAAATCTCTAATATCACGGTTTTAGTTACAAATCAATTTTTTAATTTATAAAAAATATATGATACTTATATAAGTTTAACTTATTTGATATAAAGACTTTTCAAGTAGAATTTTAAAATAAATAATAATTATGATTTATATACATTCAAATTTATGTCACATATAGAAACATATTTCCACATAATCTTACGTAATATATTATGCAAAATAATTAAAAATATAGTTTGTATATTCCACTAGGAATTGCAATAGATTACTGTAGAAGTTCTTAGTTTTGAGTTATGCAATTTGTTATTTATTTTTCTAAATTTTTATTTATTAAATTATATCAGTATTTATTAAATTTGCCTACTTAATTATAATTAGAAGTGTTCATAGATTTCATGGTTCGTTGATATGGGTCCGGCCCGCTCGAAGTTCATGATGTCAATGAAACCATTGAATTTGAAAAAAATATATACTATAACACTTCGATTCGTTTCTATCAAAACTGACCGGATCAGCCTATAAAATTTATTATAAAAAAATGAGAGGCTAATTTCTACGGTGGAGTTAGACGATACTAGGATGCTAAAGTCTTTTATTCCCTATATTCTGTTCACTTTATTTCTTGTTATACTAATTTCTTTGCAGGTTGTCTTACGAAAGAGTACTAGATTTATTTTTCTATGTAAATTTGTTGATTCCAGATTGGGTTCATTTTAAGAATTATTTTCTCAAATTACACATACTTGCTACTAATTTTTTTTCTCCTTCTTCTTTTCTATGTAAATTTATGTGTATAGGAAAAAAAAATATATTCTCATATACATTGTTGATATTCACAAACAAAATTTAAAATATGACAACCAAAATAGATTTGCACAGCCCCTTTTCCAAACAAAAAAAAGCCTTTGAAAGGCAGTTTTCTCTCTTGACCAAAACCCTAGTGCCGCTTTCTTTCATCTTCTTCCTCCGAAGCAATGGCAGAGCCACATAGAAGTTATTGGGGTCATTGGCCCCCAGTAAATTTTTAAAAATTAGAACAACTTATTAAAGCCCAGTTTTAATGCCCCCATTAGTTAAATTATATATGCCCCCATTCTCTTATTTATTAAACCCAGACTAATAAAATTGGATTTTTAAGCCCAATAAACAAACAAACACAAGCTTGAAGCTACTAATAAAAACAAAAAACGTGATTGATAAAAAAGGAAGAATCCCACATCGACATCTAGTGAAACAAATTCTAAAAAAGGCTGCATATATATAGTTTACTTTATTTTAGCAACATCAGTAATTTTTTTGGGCTTAAAAGTTAAAACATAAAAGCCTACGTTTAAAGAGCTTTCGCTAGATCAAACGGATCTCAGATAGATCAAACATTGTTTTGGTTTGATTTGGCCCACCGATTTAACTATCGGTTCACAGAGTTTTAATTGGTTTTTTTGGATTTTTAAGGTTTTTAAAAATCCAATTTTAGTAGCTAATTTAGATCGGATTGTCAGCTGGTTTTTAATTAAACCGATTTAACCAACTGGTCTAATCTGAGTTCTAAACATTACTGCAAAAATAGCATACTATGAATCAATTAGTAAGTCTTATATATTTGTTTAATTGTTTATTTTAGTTATTTTTTTAACTTAATTTAAATTAGTAACACAATTGTTTCTTTTCTCAGTTGATGGAAAAGTTTTTGAAAAGAAAATCCGCCTCAACATCTGAGACTGAGAGTAATTTGGATGATTTGCCATGGGATCCTGCTAAACGGAAAAAGATTTTGGAATATCATCCAAATCAAAGAGATGAGGTAAGACGCAAGTATCTTGATAGAGGTCCTTGTAAGCCTTATGGTCATAATTTTCCAAAAAAGATGATAGGAAAATCATTAAGAAGATTTAATCCAGCTTGGTTTGATCAGTATGCTAACTGGCATGAGTATAGCGTATCGAAAGATAAAGCCTTCTGTTTGTGCTGTTACTTGTTTAGAGATGATATACAAAAACAAGGTGGGAATGATGCATTTGTGACCGAAGGTTTTTCTAGTTGAAATAAATCTGAAAGATTAGCTTCTCATGTGGGTGCTATGAATAGCTTTCATAATATTGCTGTTAAGAAGTGTGATTCTTTGATGAATCAAAATCATTCTATTGAGCATGCTTTTTATAAGCAAGATGATGTGGCAAAAAATGAGTATCGTATTCGGTTAAATGCTTCAATTGATGCTTCTAGATATTTGTTGCGACAAGGATTATCTTTCCGTGCTCATGATGAGTCAGTAGAGTCTGATAATAAAAGGAATTTCAAACAACTCTTGAAATACACAGCAGAACAGAACGAGGTTGTAGGTAAGGTTGCTTTGGAGAATGCTCCAAAAAATAACCAAATGACTTCTCCTCCGATTCAGAAGGATATTGTATACTGTTTTGCAGAAGAAGTTGTGAAATCTATTATAGAAGAAATTGATCATGGTGATTTTGGTCTATTGGTGGATGAATCTGCTGATGTTTCACACAAAGAACAAATGGCTGTTGTTTTTCGGTTTGTCGATAAGATAGGAACAATCAAAGAAAGATTTATTGGTGTTGTTCATGTAAGAGACACATCTTCCTTGACTCTCAAGCATGCTATAGATGATTTGTTTGCTAAGTATGGATTGAGCTTGAAAAATATAAGAGGTCAAGGTTATGATGGAGCGAGTAACATGAAAGGTGAATTTAATGGTCTCCGGTCTTTGATTCTAAGGGAAAACAGTTCAGGCTATTATGTTCATTGCTTTGCTCATCAACTTCAGTTGGTTATAGTGGCAATTGCAAAGAAACATTTTGAAGTTGGTGATTTTTTCGATAAGATATCTACAATGTTGAATGTTGTTGGAGCTTCGTGCAAATGAAAAGATAAGTTTCAAGAAATATACCGAAAAGAAATTGAAAAAAAAATCAATGATGGTGAAATTAGCACAGGGAAAGGAAAGAATTAAGATCGTTCTCTTCCAAGGCCAGCAGCTACTCGTTGGGGTTCTCATCATAAGACATTGTTCCGCTTGGTCGAGTTATTTTTAATAGTTACTAAGGTGCTTAAATTTATTCAAATCGAAGGCATTGAAGACTCGAAGAAACGTCAAGCATATGGTCTTGCTAATTATTTGCACACATTTGATTGTGTTCTATATGCATTTTATGTTGCATATCTTGGGGCTAACTGAAAATTTATCCATGGCTTTGCAAACAAAAGATCAAGACATTCTCAATGCTGTTTCGTTGGTCGAATCTACAAAGCGAGAACTACAGAAGTTTAGAGATGATGGATGGGACTCACTGATGGTTAAGGTTCATTCTTTTTGTAAGAAACATGACGTTGACATGGTCATGATGGAAAATGAGTTTGTTGATTTCAGAAGGCCAAGAAAGAGAACCAACACAACCAATTTACAATATTACAAGATCAGTTGTTTTAATTTTGTTCTGGATTTGCAGCTGCAAGAGTTCAATGATCGTTTTACTGAAGTAAACACTCAACTCCTTATTTGCATGGCTTCTTTAAGTCCCACAAGTTCATTCAAGCAGTTTGATAAAGATAAGTTGATGAAGTTGGTTGACTTCTATCCAGATGATTTTACTTCTGTTGAGCGTTTTTCTCTTGAGCAGCAATTTGACATCTACATTGACAATGTAAAAGAGGATAAACGATTTAGTAATTTGAAAAGTCTTGGAGATTTTTCGCGTCTGATGGTGGAAACACAGAAACATCTTGCACATCCTCTTGTTTACAGATTATTGAAGTTGGTGTTGACTTTACCAGTTGCTACAGCAACAGTTGAGAGATGTTTTTCTGCAATGAAGTTTGTGAAAACAACTTCTCGCAATGGAATTAGAGATCAATTTTTAAGTGATTGTCTTGTTTGTTTTATTGAGAAAGAGTTGTTTGAATCGGTTACAAATGAAACAGTGATGAAGAGATTTCAAACCATGGCTCAACATAGAGTATGCTAGAGTATGCTTGTAAAGTGGTTTATGCCTGAAAAAAATTTCTGGCTCCGCCACTGCTCTGAAGCCTCTCCGGCGAGTGGTCCTCATTGTTCTGTCTTTCTGGGCTTAATTGGTAGCCGGTGGTCACGACTCTGAACCGTAGAGTCTCGATCTACTCTTCTCCGGCAGTGGCGACGTGGTTGAAGCATGACATCGAGGTGGGTTGGCGTCTGGGCGTTCAAAGCGGCAGAGATGTTTGGACTAGCAAATACAAGTGGATCTGAACGCTTGGGGACGGCGGTGGATCCCAGCGGAAAGCTTTTCGACCTTGACGATGCTGCTCCTGGATGTAGATCTTGCTGCGAATCTCGATGTTGAGTCTTCGGAGGGAAAGCACTGCGAGCCAGAGGACGATGCGTCGGTTAGTGACTCGACCTTCGCGGGCTCAGGCAGAATACGGCAATGATGACTGGTGGGTTCCTGCCCTCACCGTGTCAATCCGTGAACTGGAAACGCCTTGAGATCTCCTCATTTGACCGGATTGAAGGTAGATTTTGAGGTAAGCAATTGTACCCGAGACTAGGTCTCGCCTCGGCGTGGCTTCTCCGGCGATGGCCGTAGGGACTTCGTGAGCAAGCTTCGCTGGCATCGGGAAGAAAGAGTAGAGATTTGGTGAAGCGAAGTGCTCGAAATCGTAGATCGGAGTCGGTTCTCCAGTTTTTCAGAGAATAGAGGCAGAGAGACGCAAGCTCTCAATTCGGAACCGCCGATAATCGGCGACGTCTTGCTCCGGAGAGACCTTAACATAGTCTCAAATTCAATTCCTGTTTTGTAATTTACGGTTCGGTGTTGTAAACCCGGTTCGATCTCCGGTTTGGGTTAATTTGATTAAATAATATTTGGTTAACAAAAAAAAAGATTTGCACATGGAACGTGGTCCAAGACTAACCATTAACTCCAGAACCTTTAAATAGTTCCAAAATATGCCTCCTTTTAGTTTTTTTAAACGGAAGGTCCAAAATTGCCGTCTCCAAAACATAGATTGAGAAGAGCCACAAAAAGGATTACAAACTAAAAATAGTAAAATACAGCTGCCTATAAAGAATTCCAAAACAAGGATTGTGTCACGTGTGTGTGTGGTGTGGTGTCAACGCTTTACGGCTAACAAGTAACAACCACATCCTTCACTCATTCTCTTTGTATCTCGTCCCCACACTTTTGTTTACTTTGTTTTATTCAAAATACTCTTCAAATGGTCCAAATGCATCTAATTCTAAATGCTAAGAAAAGGTAACTTAAAATATTCGGAAAAAGTTGAATATTAAAAAGCTTATAACAGGTCATGAACATGGTTAACAGTTTAGATTGCTAACTGTTAAAACACTAGTTTATAAATTATTATTAAAAATTTGCTAAGAGTTTACAAAGAAACAACTTTAAACTTAAAAACAGAACATAAAGACAAATGGGATCTAAGATCGTACGGTGAAGATCAAAAGTCAAATGTGTCGGATCCACCGAAATAAGACCATTTCCCATCCTTGCCGCAGCCGCCGCCACCACCAACCGCTGCTTCATCGCAGTAGTAAACGCCTAAGTCATTAATCGCTGCAGTGAGAGCGTTTGTGGACGTTTCCATGGAAAGGTAAGGCATGTTGTCGAATGAACGAGCAAGACAAGATGCAGCTAGTTTCTCATTTCCCTTATCACCACCACCACCAGCCTTGTGAACCGAAGATAACTCCTCAGCTCGGTGTTTAAGAGTCTGAAACATTAGCTCAGGCTCGTGTTGCATCGCTCTAAGCACATCCGCAGAAGATTGGCCCATCACAGCACGAGTCACCGCGAATCCATGAGGTCCATCGCTCTGCAAAACCCGAACCACGCTTGGTCCACCAAACAAATTGTGTACTCCACCAAGAGCTTCCTCATAAGCCCCACCAAGAAACATTCCCAAATAGTATCTCCCGCCACCATTGTTGTCCAGCTCGTGCAATGGCAAGCTAGACTCTCCTCCTATGAACTTGTTGATCTTCCCGTCGCTGTCACAAGTCAAATCAGATAAGATCCCTCTCGCCAAAGGCCTTTGATCAAGCTTATGGATTGGAACTATAGGAAACAGCTGATCAATCCCCCAGAAATCAGGAATCGAAGTGAAAACCGAGAGATTAACATGGTAAGTAAGAACCGGATCCGATGCACCAATGGCTTTAACCACCCACTCGCATAAACCATCAACACCAGCTAACTGTTCGATGCTCAAGTTACCTTCTTTAAACCCTTCAACACATCTCTGTTTCAGCTGATCAACGTAAAGCAAACAGCTTTCTCGATCACCACGCATCGCAGCACCGTAAAGATTCTCGTAATCACCTCGAGCTTCCTCTGAGTAGCCTTCAAGCAAGAACTGAACATCACTTGGGGTCTCATGTTGTTGACCAGCTGAGACTGCTTCAAAGATCAACACTGAATGATGAGAGACAATGGCTCGACCACTCTCGCTGCAAATCACCGGATGCTTCACGGATTTCGAATCGCAAACGAACCTAATTGACGAAACAACAGCTGAAGCATACTCCTCGAGACTGTAAGCAACAGAGAGATCCGATTCACCGGATTTAGACCCGTCGTAATCGATCCCTAACCCACCACCAATGTCGATTACTTCCATACAAGCACCGAGACGGGTAAGCTCACAGTAAAGCTGCGCAGCCTCAGCAACACCGTCGGAGAGCAAAGCCGTTGATGGAATCTGTGAACCGATGTGAAAATGCAGAAGCTTGAGGCAATCAAGCATACCAACTTGACGAAGCTTACGAACCACACGAACGATCTGGACAGTGGTCAAACCAAACTTGCCTTTCTCACCAGAAGTGGAACCAAAATGACCTGAGTGTTTCGTTCTCAGCTTGGCTCGTAACCCAATCACAGGCCTCACGTTCATCTTCTTGCTCAAATCGATAACCAATTCAAGCTCTTCTTCTTGCTCAAGAACAATCACTGTGTTTAATTCAAGCTTCCTCCCAAGCAAAGCCAATGAGATATACTCAGAGTCTTTGAAACCATTACAGACGAGAAACGCATCAGGATTACCTTTACACAAACAGCTCATAGCGAGAAGGATCTCAGGCTTCGAACCAGCTTCCAAACCAAACCGGAAACTCGATCCGAACTCGACGATATCTTCGATGATGAATCGATCCTGGTTACATTTCACCGGAAACACACCTTGGTAATGAGAATCGTAGCCTTGGGTCTGGATCGCGAAATCAAACGCCGATTGTAAACACTCGAGTCGATTCTTCAGAACGTCAGGGAACCTGACGATGAGAGGAAGCTGCAAAGCTAAACCACCGGAGGATTTCGGATCCGTAGCTTTCTTAACGACCTTCATCAAATCGATGTCTTGGTGAGGCAAAGTGTTTGAGCCGTGAGGTCGAACGGAGATGTTGCCCGAGGAATTCGCGGCGAAATACGGATCTCCCCATCCGTCGATTCGGTAAAGCGAGGCTGAGAGCGACGGAGACCAGTGGCAGGTGGTGTCAACAACGGCGGCGGAATTTGGCGACGCCGGGATGAAGACGCCGGAGCAGTCACCGGGAAAGGCATCGACGGGGGTATCAACGAAAGCTAGAGCAGGCATCTTCTTCTTCTTCCTTCAGCGACGATCACAATTTAATAATAAACGAATTTTTTCGAAAGCGAGAGCAAAATTGGAGAATCAATTTTCAATCAAAAATGAGAAAACTGAATCTGTAATTTTCTTTCCACAGAATTCGTGAAGATTGGGGGATTTTGAAACCCGCCGAGGCAAAAGAGCCTCGGGGCTATAACCCCCTCAAAAGAAGCAGAAGGTGAATCTGTCACCGCCGTGAAACCCGCCTTTAACGACCCGACCCGACCCGAAACTCTCCACGATGAACGTTCAGGAGAAGCTTAACAATTTGGTGAAAACAGAAATGGAAAATTTTCCAAATCTGAAAATCGGCAACAAAACTATTCCCTGAAAGATTCCCTCAACATGCAAAGGCACAATTTTTAAGAAGGTAAAATTGAAAAAGAAAACTGAGGGAATAGAAAAGGAAAATGAGGATTACTAATTTTCTCGGGAAAATTCCAGGGAATAAAATTGAGGAAAATGGGGATAGTATTGGAAGAGAAGATTAGCGGCTGAAACAGAAATGGAAATGAGCGAGTTTTGCATGAAGGGAGATGCACGTTTATATAGGAGAAGGTGAGATTTTAAGTGAGGATGGATTTGGGCTTGGGCCCTATTTTGAACACCACTTCCTGTCCACCCAAAACTTTAATTCATTTATTCAACCGAATATTTAATACAAAATTTACTAGTTATTAACTAAAAATTTTGAAATCACTTGACTTTGTGGCACAAGGCTTCCCACTTTTGTTGAAAGTTGAAACCCCTTTTCGAGAAAGAACGTGAATAAATTAGATTAATCTTAGACCCTTTTAATTTAAGATGCTCTGTTTATGTTTGGCCTCTGTTTTCTGAGCCTCTGTTTTGAGAACTTTTTGCTTTTGTTTTCACCATGGTGGTGTTTATGTTTTGTTTAAATTTTTGTAACAAATTGAGATGACAAAAAAAAGTTTTCATACATAAATTTATAAAGTTATCTTCAAAAAACCCATACTTTCATCACTTTTTAACCACTTCTGTAATTCATGATTTGTTCAATTAATAAGCTATCTATCTCAAAGCCAAAAACTGGAAGGCACAAAAGATTTAATAATCTCATCTTAACACTCAAAGATGGTTTCAGAAGTAAACTTCTTTACAAACAAAATATCATCAAGTTCCTCAAGACATATGCAAACAGTATAAAACATTGCCAATCTCGTTTATTACCGAACCAAACAATGACATCAAGCAACCACCAACCAAGGAAAACGGAGATGGCAGCCGATCTGCTTCCCAGAAAAAATTCCAAGAATCCACAAAATATTGGCTCCCGATACGACATACCATAAGGAAGTACCTGGATTTCAACATCTTATATTGTGTATCTCATTCTGCTCTGGACTGACCAGCTCGAGAGGATAAGATAATGCCTACAATAAGACCGTAGAGAGCAAGTGCTTCCGCGAAGATAAGGATAAGAATCATCCCAACAAAGAGCTTAGGCTGCTGAGCATTTGCCCTGAGACAAAAATTCCACAAACCGAACAAGTCAAGTTCAATTCAACACTATTAACATTCTCCCGTGAGGATGAGGAACAAACCTGACTCCAGCATCTCCGACGATTCCAATAGCCATTCCAGCCGAGAGACCAGCAAGACCACAAGCAAGACCAGACGAGAGGTGTGCGTATCCATCAAAGAGGTAGTAAGACTTAGCCTTGGGGTTAATACCGGTACTGATTATAACAGCAATAATCAGTCCATAAATACCCAAAACACCAGCCATAACCACAGGGACAATAGACTTCATCACCAACTCAGGTCTCATCACTCCCATTGAAGCTACACCAACACCACTCTTTGCAGTCCCATAAGCAGCTCCCATACCTAACCCAATCCAAAATCCACATTCAGGTTAATCCTTATATGCAGCCATAAAAATGTGTTTCAAGACTCGGGCAATGTAATCAAATAGCGTCAGATAAATCAACACCTAAAACAAGAATATGATTTAAAACTCCCATACCTAAGCCAATCCAGTAACATTCATGTCACGGCCAAATCACGATCCTTGTATGGTAAACAAATAGTGTTTTGGAAATCAATACCTAAAAGCAGAATCCTCTCTAAAGTAAAATTTCCCATAATACATACATGATGGTGAAATATGAACCATAGCCATTAACATTCAGGTTAATATGATCCTTCCAAGTCTCAGTTAATGTCAAACAGGATTAAGCTACACAAATTACACAATCCATACATACATGATGGTGCAAAAGCAATGTTCGAAGAGATAATTATGTGGATACAGATCGAACCAAAAACACTAATCATTCAATCAATTAGGCACACGACTCTTCTAGAACTATGCACGAGTAGCAATTAAAAACATAGGAATTGACAGAGACATTCATCTCTCTCCGTGATTCGCTAAGCAATCATATGAATCTCATTCGGTTTCCAGAAAAAAAAAAAGGAACACGCTTAGATCAAATGGATTGACACGAGGATACTAGATGAATTGAAGAAGACGGATCGAGTGAGATTCGAATTGAGAAGAAGCAATGCTTACAGGAGAAGACCAGGGCAGCCGCCGCGCCAAGGAAGCCGAAGAACGGAGCAGTTTCATCGCCGCTGAACGTAGACATCTTCTCGGATCTTAGACCGGATCGTTCAAATCTTGGGAGAGAGATTTGGATTTTGTAGCGACCTCTGTGATTTTTTTGTTTTTTTTTTTTTTTGGGGATTTTCAGATGAGTGGAGGAGAACGACGAACTTGTTGAATCCAGCTCAGAAAGCCCATTTCGAAAAATTCATTTAATAAAACAGAAAATATATATTTTAAGTTGGGCTAGATTTAGAGGTCTTAAATTGGGCTTTGATCCGCGGGTTTGGCCCAAATAAAACTGCAGTGGTGCGGACTTAGGTTCCATAAAATTTATCCAAATAAAATGTGGGTTTTGCGATTCAAATCCGCGTAAAAGTTGGGTTTTTGCAGGTCGGGTCAAAGCGGATCCGCGGGTTTGCAAGCCAACCCGCAAAATTTGATGTTTTCTTGTAAACTTCGAAAAGTGAAGTATTTTGTCATTTTTGATTGGTGGATTTTGAAGTAGTAGTTTCATGGAGTGAATCGAAGCCTACTGGAGTCATACAATTCAGCTATTGGACTTTGTGATAGCTTCATTTCAATGAGATCAAGGAATCATCAAACTAGTATGTGTTTCAGATTCTGTGATTGGATTTTTGAATTAGGAAGAAAATCTGGTCATTGTCTTCCCGGCTAAAAACTAGTATTTTTTTTTAATTTTAATTTCAATTTAATGTCATAAGTTTGTTTTTTTTTTGTTGGTTTTGCTCATCGACTATATCACGGACGTGGTTTTTCTTTAGAATCGCTTAAATCTTGAATTGACAATAAATAGTTTTGCTTGAAAATCACATTTTTTTGTACGCTGGACTAAACAAATAAGCTTTCTTTATCTTTTTTTTTATATATATTTGTGAATGTCTTGTTGCTTGTATTTTGATGGTTATTTAGCTTAAACTACTAGTTTTTATGTGTATCATTATTTGTAATTCATTTATTTCTTTTTCAAAACTAAGTGTCTATTTTTACCGTTAAATTGATTTTTCAAATCTTATGGTATCATAGGGTTAGGAGTTTTGTATAAGAGGTTTATCGAATTCATTTGTTTGTTTATTGAATTTGCTTACACAAGAATTTCTTTAGTTTTGTTTCTTATGCATATTGTGATTCAGTTACGAATAAAATTTTATTCTCCTCTTGTAGATTTTTTGGTACTATAAATCTAAATGTCATAAGAACTTTAAGATGAAAAAGAAAGTATGAACCCGCGGGCCAGCCTGCAAAACCACAGAATATAGGCGGTCGGGCTTGGACACATCAATTTGAGATTGCAGCTTATGATGGGCCAGTCCGCCAGACCTGAAAAAAATTAAATTCGCATCGGATTTGGCTATTTAGACGCGGGTTAGCCCGTTTGACATCTCTAACTAGATTCTCAAACGGTCCAAATAGAGATTTTGTGGCCCGAAGAATTAACCAAACGTTACCTCGATTTCGGCATCCAGCATTCCAAACTATATCAATTATTACTTAGGCAAACAAAATATCTGACTTGGTCCAAGATATATTCTATAATGGTTCGAGGTCTTTATAGAGATCGCAGAGGGGGTTCATCATCATGACTCAAAGACTTAATTTTAGACAGATCTTTTTCCAGCTTTAATCACACTTCGCTTTATGTGCTCTACTTGTAATTATCTTTTCGAGATAAACTTGTACTCATTCATATTTGATTAATACAAAATATAATTTCTTCAATATTTTTACGATCGATTCAAAGATAAATTTGGTCCATCATTATAATACCCTATTCCAAAACCTCTACACAAATTTATGAGTGGAATTTAGCATCGACAATACTCTCTTGTATAATAGAGTAAAACAAAAATATTGTGACTTTGGGTCAGGTCGTAATTGGGTTGAAGTCTCGAATCTTAGCCAATTTTGCTGATCTATACTACTCTCTCCGTTTCACAAAGAGTGTCGTTTTAAAATTTTATTTTTGTTTCACAAAGAATGTCATTTTATATTTTCAATGCAAAATTTTAAACAATATTCCAGTTTTAACCCTATTAATTTAATGTATTTATTAGATAAAAACAAATTATTTAATGTATTAATAAGGGACAAAGTTGTACTTTTAATAATTTTCTTAATATGTGTGAAAAATATTAGAATGACACTCTTTATGAAACGGATGGAGTATTAAAATAGAGATGAGCCTAAAAACCTCAACCCAAAAAAAACGAACCGATAAGTAATTCAGTTTTGTTATGGTTTAATCTAAAGATCTGTTTGGTTTTTTATTTTCATTAAGCTTTTGATTTCGGTTTAGGTTGTTAAAAATCGTAAAACCAAGTAGTATTTTTGGTTTTAAATTAGGTTTACAATAACAGTATTATCTTTTCTACATTGAGCTTGTCTTTGAAGTTTAGTAAATTAAATGGTTTAGTATTTGAGAAACAAGAGCTTTGTAAGAGATATTTTTAAGTTTTAATCAAGTTTAAGAGTTTGTTTCATCTAATTTTTCTTCATTTCTTATTCTCTAATCATGAAATCTCATATTTCCTTCATGGGTTTTGTGGGTTTCAATATGATTAGTGAGTAAACCTTTTTAAAGTTCATGAGTGTGGTAGATTAAGGTAGTTTGATGATTAATCTATGATGTTTAGGGCTTAGTTTTTTTTTTTCCTTATTTAGTGATCCTAATGGTAGACCTCTCTTGATCAGCTTGGTCTAGACTCTAGGGAATTTTATGCACTACAAATATTTGATAAAATTTTCCAAAAAACCAAATAAAAATTTTGCTGCTTAACGCATGAGAATAAATGTTACTCATGAGAATGAATGTTCAAGGAGTGAAATAGTGAACATAACTTATTTATAATTAATGCTTGGTAATGAACTTTTCACAAATGAAAATTTGATTTTGATTAAGTTAATTAACAAAATGATTAATCTCATGAAAATGAAGTAATCTTGTTTAAGTGTTCTAGACTTAAGGAATTTGCTTGATTGTTTGAATTAGCATCATAGATTGTTTTTTAGATCACCCAAAGTTAAAATAACCACATCCAAGAGCTTGCCTTTATCATGTTGCTTAATCTTGTTTAGTTTTTGCTTAAGTTGTTAGCAGCTTGTTTGCTTAGTTTTCTTAATTTGAACAATAGGTGGTTAGATACAAATCAAAAACTGTTTGTTTAGCTTGACTTAAGAAGTTTCTTGTATCCTTGTTGGTTCAAACTTAACCCATAATGGATTGATACTTAGGCTCTGATTAGTATGGACTGTGGGCTGTAGGCTTTTTTTTTAGATTTGACTGTAAAAACTTGTACTGTTAAAAAAATGACCGTGGCTTAATAAACAAAAAAAGCCACAATTGTAAACTTTGGAAAAATCTGTTGATTCCATGACCAAAATACAAAGAAAATGGCTGTAAGTATTTTTAGGAGCAGTTTTTAAACTTTAAAAGCTTTTAAATCAATAAAGTCTGATTGGCTAATTAATGATTTTTAAGACATTATTTTTGTTTAAAAGCCTTTACAGTTATTAAAATCCATTTGCCAATCAGAGCCTTATTATGCTACATAGCATCCAGAGTTAATTGATTTTAGATAGACACAAGAATTCTACTATCAATTTGGGCTGTTGATAAAAAAAAATAGAGAATTTTCCATTGATATTATAAGTATAAAAATTAGTTGATAAATTGCTAGATAATTTGATAAGATAATATGATACTAAATTTTAAAAAAAAAATCTGATAAATAGTTCTATTAAAATGATAAAATAAGAAAATAAGAAAATAAGCAAGATTTAACATCCTCCACTCAATTGTAAGATAAATAGATTAGAAGTTAGAAAAAATTATATATCAAACATCATCCACCATTAAGTTACATAGAAAAAGAATATTACTTATAAAATGTTAAGTTTCATGGGTTTTTGATGTGGAAAAATATTCTTCACATGCCCTCTCAAGATGGTAGCTCTTCTAGTCATTTATTTCGAAAGAATTTCAATATATTATATTTTAAATTAGATTAGTTGGACTATATTTTTGGGTCTAGGTGAGATAGTAGTAGAGTAATGATTAATTTTATGTCAGATCGAGTATTTAGGTAGAATGGGGCAGCGTATGTGTTCCGGTTAATTCTGAGTTCTGATACTATGTTAAGTTTCATGGACTTCTAACTCAAAACTAATTGCCTGATTTGGAGTTGATTTAACTGGTTCATGTAGCTTCACTACCGATTTGGACTTTAAGATTTGTGATACGAATGCTAAATCTCTGTTGGATGTCTCGTTAATCACATACATATGAGCAGATGATGCAACATAAGATATTACGACTATTTCGGTACTAGATGTCACAACCGTGTCGACATAAGTGTCAGAACAATCATGAGTGTCATAGTTTATAAGAAGGTTGACTTGCTCGCATTCCCTTCCTATAAAGAAGGTGGCGCCACGAGAATTTTTGTGATACCTTCCTTGAAACTTCTGCAACGAGTCAACCTCTTCTGACATTGCAGAGTCAACATTTCTTCTTCTTGAACGAAGATACCCATCTATATGCAATGATGCTTCAATGCAGCAAAACGGCCGAATTCTTGTGGCCACCTCTGTTGTAGAAACAGAGTGCGAGCGATTAAACCTTGATATAATTTTTGACCTTCCGGATTGTGATGACAAATATGTTAAAAAAAATTGGTAATGAATGGATTGACCTAAATCTACGTTCCTTCTCTCAATTTCTGATGTGGGATAATATTCTTCACATAACCTAAAACTACCTATATTATTCACTTCATGAGAATATTACCAAACATTAAACTATTTTCACTATATAAGTGGATGATTGAGCATTGTAGTGTCAATATTGTTTCAAGTGAATCAGTTCTATATCATGTGTGATGTATATAGTGAGTCTCTGTTTGAGTCACTGATCTTTTTGAGTCTTTGTTCCCTTCAATATAGAAAAGAAAATGAATATGATGTTGCGTTTTTCAAAATATCAAAAGCATATATCTCAAGAACAATGCATTTAATTTGACTCAATCATTCTTCCTTTTCTTGCAAGCCATTTCTTCCATGTATCATTTTCATGACCAACAAATTTTACATCAGATTTTCAATTTACAAATAAAAAAGGCAATTACCAAATATGGTCAAACTCATTTCACTTCAAGTCCTTACGATGGCCACGAGTATCTCATATACAAGTTGTAAACATTACTTGTGTTTTTAATAAAAGAACATATTTTCATTATTGCACTATTTTTGTATTGGCCTCAAAAGAGGTACAACTATTGTCACTTTTCATGATACATTTAAACTTTTGATTTATTATGTAATTGTTTTTTATAAATTATATAATATATATATAGATATCAACTATTAAAAATTGATGTGGCTTACTCTTCACGAGGTAATTCGCTATAAAGAAGTTTGTAAACGAAGTGTATTGAGTGAAATGTGATAGACTGTATGGATTGTTGATGGGCGGGATAGAGAAGTTATTTGCTGCACAAGTCGTTCAAATTATTGTTATCTTTATGTAGGTGACGTTTACAATCTCACCCTTGATTCATGAACTATATAGAATCAATATTCTCAATATTTCCACAAATGAAGAGCTTGCAGAAACTGATATGACAAGTCATGGTGGAGTTGCTTTTGCTTATCAAGATGAGGATGTCGTATCCCAAAGACCATGCGACTTGACTCAAACAAACATATGTTTGATATGACGAACAAATTCACAGGATAAAAAAGTAAAAGGGTATTGTGCCTTCCAAATTAATTTCACATGCGTTGCAGCGTTGAATGAAAGTATAATATAAAAAGCTTGACGATTAGAAAAACCTTGATATAATCGTATGTTTTTCTATTTTAAACTATGTTGTGTCTAATTTCTTATGTGTTTAGAATTTTTGATCTTGATAATATATAATCATATAATATATATAATATATAATAAAATATATAATTATATATAATATATAGCCAATGAATGAGGGGTTATAAAAAAACTATTAAAATTTTAAGTTTATCTTTGGTTAAATACACAATATAATGAAAAGTTTTAACATCATCAAAATTTCTTTCTTACCGTATTAGTTAACAAAATATGGATCAACCCTTAGGCAAAAATAAAAGAGAATGTAATCGATAATCGGTTGAAAATGGTTAACCATTCGGTTTTGTGTATCAGTTGTTTAAATATCGCAAAACCCTAATTTTCATTCTTATTTTGTTTTTCCACAATCAATGACCCGGTAATTTCTTTCATCAAGGATCATCTGCGCGTCAAGCCGATGAATCTGGTAGTTTCTTAGATTTGCTCTGAGGTTATTGCTCTTTGTCTTGCTTTTACTATGAAAAATTCACTGATCTGTTCGGTTTTCTTTACAGAGTAACCGAGAGCAAAAACGGACCTACTCGTACGATTGAATATTCTAATATATACAGTAACTTATTTAAAACTATAAGGAAATGTTAAATCCAATGTTTGAATATTCTTCATTTCAAAAATGAAAAACCTGATAAAATAAAGTTTAAAGTATAAAACTGAGTATAAGCAAGAGACAAATGACAATAGTTGAATTGAGATTTTGAACGGTGCTAATTATATTCACCATAAAAAAATAAAATTTCAAGGCATGATTTTGAGCCTTCAGATCTCTAAGGCACATGTTGACATTTCATCCGAACCTAGATTGATATTATACCTGTCTAAAATATAAAAAAATATATCTGAATGATGAATACACATTCACTTGCTGAAAATTTAAACTTGAAAGTTTTCATACCTTCTGAATGTTTCAGATTCACTGGTGTGTCTCTACTTAGGCGTTCTAATTTTTTTTCAATAATCTGTCTTTCATAGTAGGGATATTTATCGTAGTGACTCTCATCTCCAATATGGAACAAAGTTTATGAACATTTGAAGTCAAATAGCATCAAACAAGTTTTCTAATTTTTGAACTGATGTTGTTACGTTCTGTCTCCATTTCACGTTTGTGTTTCAGAACCGAACAATTGCATCATGAAGTTTTGCGATATATTTATTTGTAACTGATGCAAGAGTTAATTGGTCATGTGGTAAACCATTGGTTGGGGGTTTGGAATTGTGACAATAGACTGGTTTGCATAACTTGGCAAGGGTTTCATGGAGGGAGACTTAGCTCTCATGTAGAAGGTTAGTTTCCCGATTTACTTCACTTGAGGAACTGATGAATGAAAGATCATACTTACAGTTTGGGATGAATGAAAGATCATACTTACAGTTTGGGATGAATGAAGGATCATACTTAAGTTTGGGAATCTTCTGTATAGCTACTCACTTTGTAGTCTCAAAATGTATGTACGTCATGCCTGAATATACAAGTATGTATTAGTTACTCAGTTTGTTGTCTCAAAATGTATGTACGTCATGCCTAAATATACAAGAATGTATAGCTATTCAGTTTGTTGTCTCAAAATGTATGTACTTCATGCCTAAATATACAAGAGAAGACGGCCAAACACACATGTTTTAGATATTTGGAGGATGTCATCTCATCACGCACATTTATTCATTGGATAATCCATCGGATTGCTACTAACAGGAGAGAGTTTCTAGTCAATGCTTGTTATTTGTTTACAGACATCTTAGGTAAGACCTCATCAAGTGGTAAATTTAGTCGAGTGTAAAAGAAGGCTAAGTGCCTAAACCAAAATCTTCTTGGTGTAAAACACATTCTTGAAGTGAAAAAAGCAACAATTTCATAAAGATGAGAAATCATTGCTATTAATTAGAATACAACATAGCACCAGAAGTCTTTGACCTTCAGAAATGAGCATTTACAGAAACATGAATATTCTTCAACTCTCTTACAAGCTTGGTTAACTTGTGTTCTATCGCTTAACTATTTAGTAGACATAAGGGAAAATGGCGAACCGGTTAGCCGGATAATTCTCAAACTTCCGGAGATACCACCGGTGAGTTTCTCCAGCCGCCAAAGTAAGATTCCCAACCTACAAAAAAAAGAGACATGAATACAGTTTCTCTGAATCCAAACAACCTTCAGAACAAAACGTTTCATTAGTGATTTTCTATAGGAAAGTTCACCGTACCACGAAACTAAAGAGTAACCAGATCGTAATATCTGTTCCTCCACTCGCAATCAGCAAGCCAGCGTATAAAACCTAAATTCCAGAGCATCATACCATTAACGAAGAGAAGGAAAGAAAGAAGAACATGAAGATATCTATCTATTAGGGAGGTATTGTATTACAATTTCTGCCAAGTAATGTGGACTAGAGACGATTTCAAACCAATCTCCATGCGGAATTATATACTCCTTCGCTTGGCTAGGATTTTCCCGGAGCGATCCCTGCATTTACATTTTTGTATCTTTAAGGATCTTAAACACATGCATTTACATTTTTGAATCATTAAAAATTCTTAAACACACACAAACAATGAGACAAAACTGTTAGAAAAACTAACGAGAATTGCGTGACATCGGCGTTGATGAAACCATCCCCAGAGAAAAATGACTCCACCAATAAGCTGGCACGACCCAAGCTTCATCAGAGGGCTTATAGATAACAACAAATCAAACTCAGGAGCTGCGGTATGGCTTTTTCCTTTAGCAATGAACTCTGCAACTTGATTTCCTGCAAATCTTGCTACCTCTGGAGCGATAATAGAGCAGAGTGACAAAGGCGCTGCTGTATAAAAACTAGAAAAACCCAAATTAAAGCCAATCAAAACTATAGACTACTTAGAATGTGAGGAGTTTTTGTTGAGAAACTTACAACCATCCAGCGAGATAACCAAGAATGTGAAGTCGAGCAGAAGGGCTATATTTGAACACATATATTGACTCTATAAGGCGTCTTAAAACTTGGATTTCCATTAGAAGAAGTAGAAACACTGCTCGCCACACTTTAAACCGATGCTCGACAGGAGTCAAATGTGATTTATGAAAGGAGAAAACATGTGAGCCTCCGGTTAAGTGGCTTGCAATGTCGGAAAACTGAAACTCCTCAGGCGACAAAGGCGCCATTTTGCAAGCATACATCCAAGTGGTAGCGAGCAGGAGAGTCGTCCACGCCACTCCGATAACGTAGAAGTGAGCGAAAAATTTCTGAGGAACTGTCCACTTCTGCATCAACAACAAGAAAGGAAACAAGCAATAGAAGGATTTAAGGGTCTGACAGAATCTGAAAAAGGAAAACTTGCAATAACTAGAAACAGAGCAGTTCTGAAACTAAAACTGAAACCTGAGATTCAAACTAAAAGTAAGCCTGCTTTTCACTTGGGAGACTAACAATTTCAGTTTACAAAATCGGATTTGAAGGTGGAGAAATTTACAAAACCGAAAACATCCGACTACAAAAACAAAAGTGTAATAAAATTCAAATCCTTTCCACAATCAGCAACCGAAAGAGAAGAGTTCTGAAACTAAAAGATTAAAATGCATGCTACTCACTAGGAGCCTTAAATATTCAATCGGATCAAAACATGATTAAGCAAATCTGATTTAAAGGTCGAGAAATTAGAATTTTAATTCCCTTTTCACATCCAGCAACGGAAACGCATGAAATCAAACTTCCATTATCACAGCTATTGAATAAATTCTCAATCTTTACCCTACAAAAAGTTACAAATTAATTTACAGTAGAACTAGAGAAGGAGGAAGATGTTACGAACCTGAGACGACGACGGCTGAAGAATCTTGCCTCTCCTGGCGAAACTCAAAACGAGTTCATGAAAAGATCTCAGCTTGGAAATGGGTATCGAAGCGATAACCATAGGAAGTATAGCACCGATCCAAGCGGCTCTAACCAACCAAACAATCCCTAATTCCATACTTTTTTTTCCTTTCCTTCTTCTTCTCTCCAGATAGTCAATGATCGTAAACCTCTGTAATTAAACAACTGGGGCGAAATCAACTTAAAAATCAAAACTTTCCATGTAGGAGATTGCTGGAAACGGAAGGCAGGAGGGGAAAATCGAATATGAAAGAAAGTAGAAATTAAAATCGATTGAAAAGAAATGAAATTTGCAACGGGCAAGTTAAGATCTCTTTCTTTCTGTTTTCTTCGAATTTCGTGCAGAGGGAAAACCTGTTGAGAAGTCACTTTGTTGGGTCCTTTAATTACATCGTGACTTCGCTTCGACCACAATCCACGTGGGAATCGATGTCAATGTGTTATGTGATCTCTCTCCAGTTCAAGTCAATGGATGTAATTAAATTAGGTTACTTACGTACAGTCTTGCAATTAATGGGTTGGTTTGATATTTTATTTTACTAGTGTCTATACTTTCAACAACTGTTCCTTAAATAATTTAAAAAGGTAAAACTCAACATAAAAATTATTGATTGTAGGAATAACATTTGAAAATTTGATGGTGTCAAATGTATGTAATCTACTTTTGATAGATCTATGTGGAATCAATTGCTTATGTAAGAAAAAACTGATTTTTGTAACGATAAGGAAACAATAGGATAGTGGTAATATAAGTGATATATATATTATAGCATTATAGTGATTTAAATAAATAATAAAAACAGACTAAATAAAAATGATTAATTATTTAAGAAAATAATAATTTAAACATTCAATACTGTAGAAATTCGATAAATTAATAATTTTTCATAATTCCGAGTTGGGCCAGTTTAAAATATGACATAATTCAATAAAATAATAAAATAATAACTTTAACAAAATTTCTAGTAAATATATGATCCCATTAATATCATAAATTAATAATTACCATATATAAAATCTGATTTAAATATATACATAAGATAATCTACTAAAATACGAGTATAATGATATTTTTTATTTATTTTAAATTAAAATTTTTTTGAAATTCATCTTAAGTTTTAGAATTTTTTTTAAAAAAATTATACAATCTTTTTTTAAATTAATAAAAAATAAAAAATATTTTTTTTGAAATCTATAAATTAATAACTTTATAAATTAATAAAATATCAAAATCTCAACATTATTAATTTATAAAGTTTTTACTGTATTATTATTATTAAAAAAAGTTGTTTGACAATAGAAAGTTACTTAAAAGTTCATATAGACATTATATCGAACACCTAATCTACAATATTATCTATGAAACCAAAAACTATCATACCTTTTCAAAATTTCTAATTCCATAGTGTATGTAGCTTTAGAATAAAAAGTTTTTGAATTAAATCACTAATCATGAAGTAAATCTAAATTCAAAAACTAATCCTCAAAAATCACAAAGGAGGAAACTTACCTTGAGTGAGAGACACCGAACACTGATAAGTGATAAAGCCGGTTATGGAGACGACGCCGACGGTGATGGAGACGATGCCGGTGACAAACAAAAACACCGGTGACAGATCGATGCGATGGAGATGATGTGAGAACAGAAGCAAAATGGTAAAGATATCTATTGTTTTTACTTAAATCAAGGGCATAAGTGTAATAAAGCCATCGCGCTTCTTTGTTTTCTTTGTTCCGTGCCTCTTACGCAACTTTATTTTTTCTATCATTTTCTAGCGTATTATATAGCATTAATTTTAAGTAAATATGTTTATGTCGAAAAAGATAAAATTTAAGTAAATTTGTATGATATATAGTTTCAACGTAGAGCACATTCATGAATCATGTACGTAAGCAAATATGCACTAAACAGCCTGTGCATATATGTTAACGCAGATAAAAGATCTCCAAATCCTAAACAAAAGGAATCTATGGATAATTTCCCACTTTATCATTATCACACACAGAGTACAGCTGCTTAATTTGTTGCTCATTACGGAAATCTTAACTAATACACGAATTTACATTCACTATATAATCAAACCATGTTAACACAATCAACATTCACAACTTACAAAAACAAAATAAACGACTTTTCTTATATTATATCTACAGAAGAAGAAAAACATTTTCATCTTTTCTTTTTAAATCATAGAGGGCAAAATAGCGGCAATGTTGGTGACTATGATGATAGTGATGGTGATGGGGAACATTCTGATTCAAACAGAGGCTCAGACAATTCCCTTTAAAGAAAATTATCCAGCTTGTCTTATAATGTGTAAATCTCAGTCAAAGTTTCCAAAGTATCTTTTGTGTCCATTCACGTGTACCAAAACATGTCTTCGACAATCTTCTCTACAATCTTTTTCTTCATACAAAATCGATAATTCTGAGTATTTTTGTAAACTCGGTTGTGCAACTCATCATTGTGTCTCCCTTTCCTCCCTCCAAAATCCGAGTAAGTTTTCATTTTCTTATATTCTTTTTGTTTCTTTTCTGAAATTCATTAGTTTCAAAATATTTTGAATTTCCACACAAAAAGTATTTGAAATGAGCATTTTAATATATTTCGATCCCTAACCTATTGCAATTTTTGTTGTTGGTGTTTAATGATCTATGGACAGATGTGGAGAGAGTCTCAGCCTGTGTGGATTCATGCTCAAATAAGTGTACCAAGGAAAACTAGAAGCGATTTTTTCTTCTACAAGAATCGATGTCTAAATAAAAAAGATATGAACCATTATTTTGTATCAATTCACATTTAAATCCAGCGATAACTATATTTTATCCATTATATTTTGTGTTACAAGAAAATTAAATTGATATAACCGGAACATAATAAGCTAAAATAATTAAGAGAATGTTTGACACTCACAATTGCTTTCATAAGTGACAAAAAAAATATATCATTTCATCCAGTGCTGATCCTAGCTAAAAGTGAAACAAGTATGTGTTTCCAATCCTCAATTATTTATAACTTCTTTTCGGTTGATTTTACCAAAGTATATCATAGCTCTATTGGTTTTAGACTAGATAGAGAGATGGTAGATTCAAATATCATGACTTGCACAACCATATATGTAAATTAGTTTTTTTTTTTGTTCTAGTCCTTAATTTTCCAGGGTCAGCGGTATACTATTTAATTTTATTTAACCAAAAGATAAAAAAATATATAATGAAAGAATAATTCATTACTATTTAATTTCAACAAATGTTTAAGTGTGGTCACGTATTTACTAAGTTATATAATAGACTGCAATCCGACTTATGATTTTTAATAAAATTATGAATTTTTTTACAAATTATATTAAATTTACTCCAAAAAGATTATGAAATTTTACTAATTATATTATATTTACTCCAAAAAGATCATATAATTTTATGTATTGGTTTTAGAATAAATGAAATTGTATGTCTTAAAACTATTTTAAACATTGAATTTATGGTTAAAAAAAATACAAATACAATATTCTTAAAATGCCATGATGACATATTATTATATCTAATGTTTTTCATAAGTTTTTTCATAAGGTTTGTCTTATATAATTACTTTCCTGGTCCGCTTGAACAGGAAGGGGTTACTGTGGAAGTATTTCCCATTAGAATGTTAGATGTTACTCGAGCTAAGAGCAGTGGCGGAGGCACAAAAATTTTTTACATGGGTCAAAATATTTATTATCTAAAAAAATTATATAAATTTCATTGAATAAAAAATTTCACCATTGATAAACATCTTATAGATGCATTTTATGCTCACTCATATTTTAAAATTATTTGATTATAGTTTCATTATTTTATCACAGTTTTATAATGATAGTTTCAAATACTTGTTTTTCAATAAAACAAATTAGACAATTGCTTAAAAACTCATCACTAATAATATTAAGCATAGTCGTATTCACAAATTTTATTTTTCGGCAAGGTCCCTTTCTAAATTATATCAGTTTTAAAAAAAAAATTTAAAATTTATCTAAGTAATTATTATTTTAAGATGAACTCTTATTCATAGTGCTTCCGCTTCTAAATTGAAGCACTTTACAATATGGGACAATTATAAACTTTGGCATGAATTTTTATTTTATAATTTTTGTGATCGTTATTGGATCAACATTCTCTAATATTTATTAAACTATCTTAAATTTTAAATTTTAGAAGGATCAATTCTTATTTTAGATTTGGATAATAGACCAATTAAAAAAACTCAACAACAATTTATTTATTTTTCAGGATTTCACCTGGGGCAGCTGACCCTCCTCAACTGAAGCTGGCTCCGCCACTGGCTAAGAGACGAGATGGGTTTGTGAGGATTCTTCAGCTAAGTTTGATTAGCTAAAAATAAAACGCGTCATTAAGCTTTGTAATATTCTCGGAAGTAAAATCTTTCTTCGTTCATTTGTTTATTGAGTTTTGACCATACGATCAAACATATTTTCTTTATATTTTTTAAACAAGGGAACCTTCATTAAACGTAAATTCTATGGTGTTGACAGAAACAATGGGCCGTTAATGACTGACTCATTGTATGGAGCGAACACTTTTTCCATCGCCTTATAGGGGGACGACTAAACCAGTTCAAAAGAGATTGATTTGTGACCATTCTTGTGGCAAATGTTTTTTTTTTTTTTTAATCACAAATCGAAAGTTTTAGGTTCTTATATAATGCTGCTAACTAAAATGTGTAAGTTATATTAATACGACCTAGTAATTTATGAAGTGAATTAATTATTTTACATTATTAATTCTTTAAATTTACATTTTATTACACCAAAAAAAAATCCCACTGTAATTATAATGTAATTTAACCAAAAACAGAGTTAAAAAGATGAAATAGTGTACTCCTAGGATACCAACCAAAATTAACATGCACGCATGAGACGGCGACGTTGTGAAGTCAATTATATATGTAAATGTGTAATATATATTAACACAGAGCTAATAAAATCATTGAAAATGAATCCAGATATCAAAATTAAGAGGAAATACGTATATCATTGCGCTTGCCGAGAAAATCATAACGATTCATTTCGGATTAATGGTTTTTCTTTTCAACTCTCACCTTGCCTAAACACACAATTATCTATTCACGTACGTAACTAGTTTTTGCTCTAAACAGATGATCCACGCGGTTATATGTTTGCTTTTCAACGAGAGGTTAATGAGTCTACTTTAATTTGTTTGAAAAAAATGAGCAGGCTAGTTAATGATTGAATAAATAAATTTTCAGATTTTTTTTGAACTTACGAACATGCCAGTTGTTGAAGACGTGCATATATATAGGTGTGCCCTGAATCCATTATGCATCATAAACACAACTTCTCTCTACTAATTCCTAATTACTAAAAAGTTACAACACCAAGTACTCTCTTAATTACTTTTTGTTGTTCTTCTTCTTTTCTTTTTCTCTCTCAAGATGGATCATAAATGGGTTTCGGAAGTATTATCCATGGCCACCATTGCGCCGAAGAATGTGGAAAAGGCCAATGAAGCTTACAGGTTTGCCATTGATTCAGGTTTGGCAGACACTAAGTTCCATTCCGAGACTAGAAATGTCCATTCACTTATGGCTAATGCCGTCAATAAGGCCGAGTTTGTTACAAAGAACATGCCAAAATGGACGACAAGAGAGAGCTTGCTATATGGCCCATATCTGACGACACCGCCACGCAAAGAGATTTCGAGATACGATAAGCTGGCGCGTGAAGCCCTTGAGGATTCAAAATTAGCGCTTAGTCAAACGGAATCGGCGGTTTCTGATGCAACAGCAAGGAAGAAAGAAAGGCAAAAGAAAAGAGAAAAGAAAAGGGGGAATCATCAAGCAGCTGGAAGAAAGCAAGGAAGTAACAAAACCAGGAGGGAAGGGAGCAATGCATGATTAATGAAGACGATTATTCATATACTATATCGTAATTAAGTTATTAAATCTATATATTTCTAAGAGAACTAATTAAGATAAGTTTATGTGTTAAGAGTTTCTAAAGTCGTTTCCTTCACTACTTAAAATTGGAAGGGGTTTAGCGTTGGTTTGATAAGCAACTAAACGTTTCTTACCATATCAATATATATGGAGAAAATTAATGTTTCTGAGTCTGTGTAATGGGTTCTATCTAAGGCCCTTTATTTAATAAAAAATTAGTGTTGTGTTTGACTATTTTCCATCGAATAGCTTGATTCCAACAAGGCTTAATTGCAGATTCCATTAAAGGATATTATTGATTTGTGAAGAATATTGGACGGTGAATTTCAAATCTGAGGAAGGATAAATTGAGTTAGGGTCACTTTCGATTGGATTTCAGTTTTTTTTTTCGGTCTTGAACATCCCTCTGAATTTCGAAAATGTTAAGGTGACAATTTTTTATTTTGTTCACTGATTTCAGGTGTTTAAGCTCATTGCTGCTATAGGGTTAGCTCTCATTGCTGCTATAAATGTTAAGGTGACAATTTGTATGATGGTAGTGGTAGTGATTCTAGTTATCAATCAAGGTTACCTCTCACTAGCTAAAAACTCCTAATTTTTGATAGGCTCTAAGTTAATTTCATATGCCCTTGTAAGTTCACCCAATATCTGATCTTTACCCTTGCAAATTAATATGATAATAACAAGTGTGACAAAATGGATGTGATCCATTTGGTACCCGATTTATATTGGCATTTCCCTTAAGGCATAATAATCTTCTTAGGACTCTAACACAGGAAAATATATTTTCTCTTGGCATGTTTAATCATATATGCTGTTTTTGGTATGTTCAATTATATGGTATGATCAAAATGGATGTGATCCAAGTGGTTGTGATAGTGAAGATAGACAGCATCAGGTGTGAATACATGTTTTTTTTTCCTTTTGTGAAAAGAAAACACAAAAACCTCTGGTTTTGAGTAAGTGGCCTATATAAAACTTTCATATCCTTATAAACTCACTTAACCACAGAATATTTGTAATAAACAGTTAATGGTTCCAAAGCCAGAGTGTCTTTACCAGTATCTGAGTGTTTCCTTGAGATTGGTGTATTGAGATGGTAAAGAATTCAACAACAAAATTGATCTTTAAAGATGTAATAGTTTTTATGTATTATGTTCTCATAGATACCAACCAAAATTAAACATGCGTATGAGACAGCGACCTAAATGTATAAATTATACTAATACGACCTAGTAATTTTTGATGAAGTTAATTAATTATTTTACATTATTAACTCTTTAGCAAAAGACTTTACATTTTCTTTAACCAAAACAAAATCTCACTGTAATTATATTGTAATTTAACCCCCCCCCCCCCAAAAAACAAAACAGAATTAAGAAGGGGAAATAGTGTACGTTTAGTTACTTTAGTATACCAACCAAAGTTAACATGCACAAATGAGACGGCGACGTTGTGAAGTCAATTATATATGTAAGTGTGTAATATATATTAACACAAAGCTAATAAATTATTGTAAATGAATCCAGATATCAAAATTAAGAGCAAAAACGTAAAGCATTGCGCTTGTAGAGAATATCACGACGATCCATTCGGATCAATGGTTTTTCTTTTCAACTTTCACATTGCCTCAAACACAATAATCTATTCACGTACGTAACTTGGTTTTTGCCCTAAACAGATGATCCACGCGGTTTTGCTTTTCAACGAGAGGTTAATGAGACTACTTTAACTTTCTTTAATTTGTTTGACAAAATGGGCAGGCTAGTTAATGATTGAATAAAAAAGTTTTCAGAAATTTGTTGAACTTGCGAACATGCAAGTTGTTGAAGACGTGTATATATATAGGTGTGCCTAAATCCATTATGCATCATAAAATAAATTCTCTCTACTAATTCCTATTTCTAAAATACTTACAACACCAAGTACTTTCTTAATTTCTTTTTGTTGTTCTTCTTCTTTTCTTTTTCTCTCTCAAGATGGATTCTACTAAGTTTTGGGAAATATTATCCATGGCCACCAATGTTCCGGAGAATGTGGAAAAGGCCAGTGAAGCTTACAACTTTGCCATTGATTCAGGTTTGGCAGACAATAAGTTCCACTCCACGACTAGAAATGTCCATTCACTTATGGAGAGAGCCATCATGAAGGCCAGCGAGGTTAGAGATAGCTTGGTACATCAGGAGACACCGGAAGCTATTTCGTTTTACGATAATATGGCGCGTGAAGCCCTTCAGGATTCAAAATCAGCGCTTCGTCAAATGGAAATGGCGGTTTCTCAAGCAACAGCAAGGAAGAATGATAGGGGAAAAGAAGCGGGGGAATCATCAAGCAGCTAGAAGAAGGCAAGGAAGTAACAAAACCAGGAGGGAGGGGAGTATTAATTAAGTTAAGGTTTATGCGTCAAGAGTTTCTAAAATCGTTTCCTTCACTACTTAAAATTGGAAGGGGTTTAGCGTTGGTTTGATTAACCGACTAAACTTTTTTTACCATATGAATATTTATGGATAAAAAAATAATGTTTCTGAGTCTGTGTAATGGGTTCTATCTAAGACCCTTTATTTAATCAAAAAATTAGTGTTGTGTTTGACTATTTTTCATCGAATAGTTTGATTCCAACAAGGATTAATAATAGACTCTGTTAAAGGATATGATGGATTTATAAAGAATATTAGACGGTGAATTTCAAATCTGAGGAAGGATAAATTGAGTTAGGGTCACTTCCAATTGGATTTCAGTTATTTTATTCTCGGTCTTGAACATCCCTCTGAATTTCGAAAATGTTAGAGTGACAATTTGTAGTTTGTTCAGTGATTTCAGGTGTTTAAGCTCATTGTTGCTATAGGGTGGTTAATGTTTATGAAGGTAGTGACTCTAGTTATCAATCAAGGTTACCTCTCACTAAAAAATCCTAATTTTTGATCGGCACTAGGTTGATTTTTTATGCCTTTGTAACTTCACCCAATATCTGATCTTTGTCCTTGCATATATGATAATAACAAGTGTGATCCATTTGGTACCCGATTTATATTGGTTCTTCCCTTAAGGCATAATAATCTTTTTAGGACTCTAACACATGAAAAGATAATTTCTTAGCATGTTTGATCATATGTGCTGGCTTTGGTAGGTTCAATAATATTTGGTAGGGTCAAAATAGATGTGATCCAAGTGGATCGATGTGATTGTGAAGATAGACAGCATCAGGTATATATATATATATATATACATATTTTTTTTTCTTTTAAAGAAAGAAGACACAAAAACTTTGGTTTTGACTAATTGGCCTATATAAAACTCTCATATTCTTATAAACTCAGTTAACCACGGAATATTTTTAATAAACAGTTCATGGTTCCAAAGACAGAGTGTCTTTACCAGTATTTGAGTGTTTCCTTGAGATTGTTGTATAGAGATGGTAAAGAACTCAACAACAAAATCGCTTGAAACCTCTTCTGAAACAAATATACATTCACACTTCCAACGCTAGAGCCCATTTTCAAGAATTCATCTGTATTTGGTTCAATCGACTTAGATCCCACCATTTTAAGGTATAAAACTTGTGATCCAGATTGAATTATATTGGGAAGAAAATAGAGTTATACAACCCTTCCATCGCAAACCAAATAGACAAAGCTGAATTTTCTTCTCACCACAGTAGTTAACAAATTCTGCACGGAATACAGATCGCCCACTAATAAAAACTAAATTTAATCTATATATAACTTTCAGCAAATAAGCTTATCTATATATATATATATAAAGAACAACTGTCAGCAAATCAATAAAATCCAAAAGGTTTAACAACGACACTAAATCAATGTGAATTTTATTTGACCCAACCAACAATTACAAAAACAACTTGAGTCAAAGATAGTTTAAATTTGTTCGTACTTGCATGAATTTTTTCAGGAGTCATGAATACAAATGATGAAATTAGAGCCGATCCTAAAATTTAAAAAGGTAGCAGCAAAAAAGTTGTGCACTATTTGTGAACATAAGATTTGGATCGTTCATTTCCATGAGTGTTTTTCCTTTCCAATTAGTCGTTTTCTCTTTGTAATTTTTTTTGGGTTCTTTAGAGTATCTCCAATGTAAATTTCCATTTTTTACTCCAAAATGGAGTAACTCTAAAATGGAGTTGTGTTTTGCTCCAATGTATGACTCCATTTTTTACTCCAAAAAAGAATATTCTTAATAGATTCTATTTTTCTTTTACTTTTAATAACCTATAACTTTTAGAAGTTACAAAATAACCCATTTATTTTTATTTTATCTAAAATATTTATAATTTACGAATTTAATAAAATTAAAATATTTATTAAATTAAAAAATTACATAAAATCATAAAAACATAAGAAATTTTATTAAATAAAAAAAATACATAATATCATAATACTTAGGAAATTTAAACATCACAATTACTAAATTTTTCCCACAAATGATTAATTAATGCATTCCGAAGTGAAAAATGAGATTTTTTATCTTTGATTTCTCTAAATCGACCGAGAAACTCTTGGAACCCGATATTGTCATCATCAACTTAATTATTGAACCGATAGTTATATATATATATACATACATAAAGACCATTTTTTAATTATATATATATATATATATATATATATATATATATATAAAAGTCAAAGTAATATGTGTCATACAAATATTAAGTGTATATCTAGAGAAAATACATATAGCCATATATAATATCGAAAATAATGTTGTGTTGATAAAAAGTATAAAATTATAATGATTTAATATATTAAGGATCAGATTGTAAATAAAAAAAAGTATAACTGCAAAATAGAGTAGAATAAAGGTTTACTCCAAACATGGAGTAATCTCTATTTTTTCTCTATTTTGCAGTCAAAAATGGAATAGGGTTTGAATGAAATTTACTCCAAAATGGAGTTTACAGCAAAAAATGGAGCAGGATTGGAGATGCTCTTAGAAAAGAAACTCTGAGCAAATTATTAAACATCGAAAACCATTTTGTCTTCTTGAAAATGCAACAATTCTTATTGTTTAGTTTTCATTATTGATATATTGGTAGAGAATGATGTACGAAACTTTAGAATGGTTTTAATTATTTTTCAAAAAATACATACCAAACTTTAGATCATCCATTGATTTTTAGATCAATGATTTTTTTTTTTTTAATTTAGGTTATGCTTTAATTTGGTAGGTGTTTGAAAAATAAATAAAACCATAAAGTATAAGCACCAATTAAGAAAATTTGATCATGTATCTAAACTGGATCTTATAATAAATTTATGTTTAGTGAAATTTATATCTAAAAAATAAAAATTAATATCATATGTTGTGAAATTATGTTGTTTGTTGTCGTATGATTTTCAGAAAGATTATGAAAGATCTTATTACTTAAAATATGAGTTTGAAACTTTATTTGCAAAGAAGGAGAGAGCTCATCAAAATTTTATTTGCAAAGAAGGAGAGTGAGCTCAAGGTAAAGTAGATTCACTCGAAAGCCCCATGTTTCTTGCGTGTTTGGACATATCTAGTTCATATATGAATATATATACCTAATATATAGGTTTGAGTCTTCAAGTCTTAGTGTTTTAAAACAATATCTCTGAATAGGTTTACATAAAATAAATATATAAAAAGAAAGCAAAATTGACTTTGCGTTTTTCTCATTCACTTATCATAATTACATACGGTATATAGTGCTTTTGATTAAAAATGACTATCGCTAAAAAAAAAATAAGCTTGGTAGTTCCACTTTAAAAAGAGAATCGCCGGAACTTATCCCGGAGAGAGGCTCGTCCGGTAATCCAAACACGTCCTCAGCCTATCAATCACATCGTTAAACCCATCCGTTAAGAGCTAATCATACTTTGAAGCATTTCAATGTCATCGAACAATCCATCACTGACATATCATGCTTGAACACTTGCATATTCAAAAGGATGATTAAAATCCAGTTTAAGTTTCGCAAAATTAGCACAACAAAAAGACTGAAAACGTTACAACTTACAAGAACAAATATCCAGTTCTAGAGAAATTTCAATGTCCAAGCAATCTCTATGTTAAAGAGGAGAAAACGAACCCTACTCATAAAATTTCCAACTCATAGAATTTCCAGCACAACATCCGATAAACCTCAATCTACGGAACATTATGGCCAATAAGTGAAAGATTCATTCCATCAATTAAACTCAAGAACCGAAAATAAAAACATAAGTTTAAAGAACAAAATCTTTCGAGATTCAAACAAAAACATCCTCAACAAAATGCAAACATAAAAGACTTTCTAACGTGAGTATAGGATCCTTGCAGGTCTCTTTTGGCTATCGAACCCAACCTGCTTCGATATTGTCAAAGCTTCCAACAAGACCATCATCAATGAAATCTCCTCCTCCTCGTTTCACCTTAACCTCTGCAGGCTTCACAGGATAATCACCCGTGAAGCACGCATAGCAAAAGCTCTTAGAGTCTTCTCCTAAGTGTTTCTTCAAGGTATCAAACGACAGAAACGCAAGCGAGTCGCTCCCTATAAAATCTCTAATCTCCTCAACACTTAGCCTGTTGGATATCAACTCCTCAGAGCTAGGCGTATCCACTCCATAGTAACAAGAAGCTACAATAGGAGGACTAGCGATCCTCATATGAACCTCTTTAGCACCAGCTTCTCTCAATAACCTCACAATCTTAGAAGACGTCGTGCCTCTCACGATCGAATCATCAACCACAACAACTCTCTTCCCTTCCAAAACACCACGAACAGGAGATAGCTTCAGCTTCACTCCAAAATCTCTAATCTTCTGTGACGGCTCGATGAATGTCCTCCCAACATAATGAGACCTAATCAGTCCCTGTTGAAACGCAACACCAGACTTAGCAGCGTAACCAAGAGCAGCCACAACACCAGAGTCAGGCACAGCAATCACAACGTCGCAATCAACAGGCGACTCTGCAGCCAAAATCTCCCCAAAGACATGCCTAGATTCGTACACGGAACGACCAAACACAATCGAGTTCGGTAACGAGAAGTAAATGTGTTCGAAAATGCATTGCTTTGACTCACCAGAAGGCATCAAACACTGAGACTTGACACCGTCTTTATCCACAACTAAAACCTCACCAGGATAAACCTCTCTTTCGTAAGTCGCTTCAATCAAATCAAGAGCACAAGTCTCGGAAGCGAACACAACAGCTCCGTTGCTTCTCCTACCCATCACTAAAGGTCTAAACCCAAACGGGTCACGAACAGCGACAAGCTTATCCTCAGTAACAAACACCATCGAGTAAGCACCTTGAAGCTTCTCACAAGCATCGATGATCCTCATGAAAAAGGGTCTAGCTTTAGAGATCGCAATCAAATGAAGCACAACCTCAGTATCAGAGGTGGTATTGAAAATCGAACCGTTCTCTTCAAGCATAGCTCTCAATTGCTTGTAATTCACCAGATTGCCATTGTGTGCAACGCCGATTGACCCGAATCTGTACCCGGCGACGAAAGGCTGGACATTTTTGAGCATGGAGGATCCGGCGGTGGAGTAACGGACATGACCGATGGCGAATTCGCCGGGTAATTGGTCGAGTTTGGACTCGTTGAAAACCTCGGAGACTAACCCAACACCTGTTATGGTCTGAAGAACTTTTTCGTCGCTAACTGTTACAATACCTGCACCTTCTTGACCACGATGTTGAAGCGCGTGGAGAGCTAAGTAACAGAGACGGGAAGCTTCCGGGTCGCCGTAGATTCCGACGACGCCGCACTCCTCACGAGGCTTTTCGTCTTCGTCGTTGTAATCGAAAGAGGGAAGATAATGGTCTTCGGTTCTTGAGAGCGAGGAGTCAGAAGAGAAATACTGGGAGACTCCATGGACGAGTAAAGGAGGTGAGGAGAGAGCTAGAGGGGAAGGTTTAAGGAAGGGTTTTGGGAGGATAGAGAGAAGTTTATTGGTACAAGGGTTGTTTGGTTTAGGGATGAGTGAGAGGGAAGAGGAGAAGCTGGTTGTGGTGGTGGCCGCCATGGAAGCGAAGCAGACAAAATCTTGGGATTTCGTAGGTTATATTTTGGTTTTGGTCTTATTTGGGGCTAAACTGTGTTGTGTGATTGTGAAAGGGAATACATAGCCGAGTGGCGAAGGGTTTTGACTTTTTACTCTGTATTTCGCCACCTGCCGAATCTTTTCTTTCTTTTAGGGGTTTATAAAAAAAAAAATTGAAATTTAAAATAAAAAAAATAATGTGTAGCATTTGGGTCTGGACATTCTGATACTCTGGTTGGGTTCGGGTTGGATACTTCGGGCTAAAAAGTTTAGGCATCGATCGAGAGTATTTTTGAAATTCAGAACAAATTCGGTTTGGTACCCTCTGGATTCGGATCGATTCGGGTATTTGATTGAAGAACGGAAAAAAAAATTCGTATACTGTTCGCTTTGTATTCCTCCAAAAGTATCCAAAATAACAAAAGAAAATTCTAAAAAAATTATCGTTGTATCAAATATATACCTAAAATATCTAAAATATCTAAAAATAACTAAATTTTTTGGATTTATCATATATATCATATATATTATAATTAAAGTAAAAATTTTGAGTTAAAACTCTCTCATTCAATCTTAGGATGATATATATGATAAATCCAAAGAATTTATAAATCATTTTTTGATTTTTTTCTGTTGTTCTTTTCGTTTTTCAGTACAATTATATGTTGTTGTTTTGTGTTATCAGTTGTTTAATTAAAGTAAAAAATTTGAGTTAAAACTCTCTCATTCAATCTTAGGGTGATATATATGATAAATCCAAAGAATTTATAAATTATTTTTTGATTTTTTTCTGTTGTTCTTTTCGTTTTTCAGTACAATTATATGTTGTTGTTTTGTGTTGTCAGTTGTTCTTCCTTACTAATTAATCGTATAATGTTTATTTTATTTTTTTGCATTGTCCATGTAGATAGGTTACCGCTCTGGATATTTTACCGGTGTGTATATATATATATATAGTTACTGCTATATCGAAGTATCAATTTCTTGTTTATCAAGTTAGTATGCTTTGCGATTGTTAGCTTTTGTATTTGTCACTTTGCATTATTTCCGATTGTTATCATCTCTTTTTTAATTTTTTTTTTATCATGTTATATGTTTTTCGATTGCACGAGATACCAGTTTTATATGTGTTTTGTTTGTTGAATTATTGGGGGAAAATACCTGTTTTTCTCTTTTTTTATTTACTTTTTCATAAATTTTAATTTCTTAACTTTTTTTGATATTGGTTTGTGTTTATGTGGCGGTGTCTTTAAGATGGGTCGTCTGGATCGTTTCTCACATGGGATTTACTCATTTTCCGACAAAGTGTCTTTTTTTATGCTTTGGTGACTTTGGAAAACTGGTGAAAAACTACAAATTCTGTTTTGGTCTCTGTCCAATTGAGTTTCTATTAAAAGGAAGAATAAAGCTGCCTATGAGTTTAAATTCTGGTCAATCCCTACAAATTGTGTTTTTTTCTTTTTTTTTTAATTTATCTATTTATGTTCAATCACATCAATATTTTTACTTAACTTGGTTAAAACCATGTCAATATATCATAAATCGTCTTTATTGTCTAATGAACATGTTTTAAGTCTTTTGTTTTTTTTTGTTTTAAATATAGCTTTCTGAATTCAGTTTATTTTTGGGATAATGTAAGAGAGGCCAAATACTCTAGCAGGGTGCAGACGAAAAAAATTCAGGTTCTTAAGTTCTTCAAACCAGAAACGTCTTTATTGATGTATATATTTCCGTTCCCAAGATATTTGATCTTACACTGACCTGTTCATTGATTTGCTAGGTGAAACGAGGTGAGACAGTCAAGAGATGCAAAGCTAGATCTGTGAGGCACCAAAGAACATCTGAACGTGCAGTATGTACACCATCTGTCATTTTTTCTGCTAAAACATATTTGTATAATGTCATCATTCCAACAAAGAAACTACATGATCTCAACGCCCAAAAAAGAGCAGGCAGAGAGAAATGCACTCCTCATATACAAATATCATTATCATTAGATCATTCTCATAAATATTATCACCGGTTGCACTAATTCTTTTGCTCCTCTAATAGAAATTGCAGAGGCTCACGGGTTCTCTTGATGCTGATGTAAAATGTTGGTCGAGTGGAATTGTAAGCAGCTTGCGGGGATTTCTCATAACAATCCAACATGTAAATGTTTTCCCCTTTTGTTCCACAGCTTTGAACTCTTTCATAAATCTGAGTATCAGACTTTTAAAGATTATGCATATATGTCTTGAGTAAAGTAAACAATATATATCTTTAGTTTGTTCACCTACACTTTGAATATTAATTTTTATTATATAATTTAATAACAAGATGAAGACGATTAGAAGAATACAAATTCTGAACGATGAAGAATGAAAAATAGAGAATGAGAGGGAAGAAAAAAATTAAGAAAACCGAAAAAGAAAACAGAAAAGGGAAAAAGGGAAAAACGAAGTAGAAAAAGAAGAGAAAAATGATAAATCGAAACATATAGAAGAACATAAAGTTGACTAAGACGTAAAAAAATGAGAAAAAAATGAACAAAAAGTCCTAGACCATAAACAATAAGATAAAGATGGGTAACAAAAAATAGTGAAGAAGAAAAATGATAAGGAGATGAAGAACTCAAAGTTGAAGAAGAAAACTAAAATAAAAAGAAGTACAAAAACGCTAGATGAAGAAAATAAAGTATAAAAAGAAGAAAACCTGAAGATGCGAATAGACAAACAGAAATTAGAAGAAAATTTTTTTGGATAAGACAAAAATGACCAAGAAGAAGTAAGAAGCAGAAGATAAAAACGGCTAATAAAACCAAAAGAAAAAGGCTCCCCTCATGTG